>NC_088101.1:39230543-39530543 GCF_036370855.1 Dromaius novaehollandiae
GAGTGAGAGAGAGTGAGAGAGAGTGAGAGAGAGTGAGAGAGAGTGAGAGAGAGTGAGAGAGAGTGAGAGAGAGTGAGAGAGAGTGAGAGAGAGTGAGAGAGAGTGAGAGAGAGTGAGAGAGAGTGAGAGAGAGTGAGAGAGAGTGAGAGAGAGTGAGTGTGTTTTGGGTTGTTTTTTTTTTTTAACATTTTGCCAATTCCTGATTTATTTCTATAACTTTTTTTGAAAAGTTTATTGATTAGCAGAAGGTCAACTTGTCTTTCTGCTTTACTGTGAAACAAACAGCTATTTTAAGTTAGTAACAGATCTCTTGTAAATAATTTTTTTCCATTCTATCATTTTTTCCTACCAAGAGTTTTTTTTTTATTTCAGTAAGTTCTAATAAAATAAAAAAAGAAAGAAAAGCAGATGTAAGGTCAAAAACAGAGGATCCACCTAACAAGCAAATTAATTGACTTATTGCTGCCTGAGGTCAATTAAAAATGTAATTCATATTGCATAAGCAACATATACCCATAGCTTAGCTTATTCAGTGTCAAAAAAAAAAAAAACAGGACAAAGTAATGCTTGAATAAGAATGACATTTTCAAAGTTTACAATAGAATAATTGAGCTTCCTCACAGTCAGCATTTTCCTCCTTAATTTTAAGAATTGAGGAAATACACAATGCCAGCCCCACATGGGCTGGAAAACTAGGTTCTCAGAGAATACTGGCCAAAACAGCAGAAAAATTTGAGCGTTTCTAAGAGTAACTTTCCTAGAAACAATAAAATGAGACTATTAATTTTCAGTGCATGATAGAAGTAGGCTCACCGAGCATGCTGTAACACTGCTGGACAGAGAAAACGTTATAGTTGGTTCTCAGCTCCCAGAGATCCAACACTGCTGCACTGAGTAAGGTATTTGCTCAAGTAAACAGGACAACAGAGTTTAAATTTCTTTAATAAGCTGCAGGTCAATTACTGGATACTTTAGATTTTTGCCCTTTCAAGTCTTTCATACATATATAATATACACACACACACACACACACACACACACACACACACATATATATGCACACAAAGCATGGTCACCTCTTAAATCTTTAAAGATAAGGAACATCAAGACTGTACCTTTATTTTTGATGGAGAGTCAAGAGAAACTCAAGAAATTCACCATAACCTGCATGTGCTAGAGCAAGTTTGAAAAGCATAAGACCTATATGTTTGCTCAAAAAGTAAGAATTAGGTCGGCCAACCGCCTTTTCTAAAATGAAACTTCTCATCTTAGAATGTGGTTTGTCTATGACAATTAAGTACATAATAATGCCTTTCTACACACATCTTGCCCAGCCTCCTATCCATTCCAATCCAAAGACAGCTCACTTCAGTAACCTCCCCCCCAAAAAAACCCAAATACTGTATGTCTCCTCCTTCCAAAGCACAAGAAGAAAGCTAGCTGATTTCTGTTAACCCTGCTGAGCTAGTGCAGTTATGAGTCACCAAAAGGAAGAAAACCCAATAGCTGGGGAAATGTGGGGCTTAACCCTGCTACTAACAGAACACAGCATGATTTTCATGCTTTCAACTGAAGCCGCACACACAGAAGTGTAAATGTGCTCTGACAGCCTTTGGGAAACATACCGCTGTAAAAGCCATAGCTGAGAATCACTTTTTCATAGAAAAATTAAATTTGTACATACACAGAAAAATAAATCTGCCATTGCTAACCATTACTTCACATATGCCAAATTCTGATCAGCGTGATTTCAGAGGTATTATCTGACAAAATGAAGAGGTCACAGCTAAGTACTGAATGGAGGCAAAACTTGATGCCAGGTGGAAAAGTATTGTTTTGTAGGGAAATGTTAATGCTGCAGCTCTTCATCCCCTGTATTACACTCAGATTACGATCACATTAAAAAGTCAGCTCAACAATTTTCAGTAAAAATTTCCAGACAATAAGTGTCTTCTGTAACAAAAACTATGGGAATGCTGGCTGATTTGGTTCTTAGGCAGTCCAGTTTCAATAAAATAAAAAATCCAAAGATCTCCTCCCACCAAAGCAGTCAACAGTATTGATTTGTTTTCCTGGGACATAGAATAGCAAGGCACCTACTTTTTCTGATTTTGACCAGAAACTTTTATTGTGCTCTCAAACAAGAAAGGTAAAGTATCCCTACTACCAAGTTATTAGTAGTTCTACAATAGCTATCAATCAACTAGTTCTGCTTTGATAATATTAAGTGGTGCAGAGGCTTGAACTTTAGCCTCCCATGTCATAGGCAAGTGTCCTGGAATGGTTAGAGAATCTTCTCTCTATTCAAATGAGACAAACACCTTTCTGAGTAAAAATACTTATTTCCAAGAATTTCCACAGAGCAGGAAACTCTTTTCCCTACTTCTAACCAGGAAAAGAAGCTTCAGAAGCACTCTATTTATGGATCAAATTCTTTGGTCTCTTTTAATCTAAAACTGAGGATTCTCTGAATCAAGCTGCATATTTGGTTTCTTTCTTGTCCAGAGGCAGAAAAGGAATCATAGGATCAAGCGGCTTTTACACTTCTTACTATTTTGCTGAACCTTTTTCCACCACTACTGTAAAATATACACTCTCTCAAAAGAGTATGCCAGGAACAAGGTGAAATTTAATATATTCATGAAAAATTTTTCCCTCCAAGTGTCCTAAGGAGTAAACCATTTATCAGAATTTCCTTTTGAACCTCCACATATCCGAGCACTGGGTTTAGTCAAGAACAATTGTCAAGTGTACTCTACGTAACTTAAATCAGTTTCTCCTACTTGAAACATTCATGAAACCTGTACTCTCCACTTCATTTTTGCCAGCATTGCACCTCCTCTGTACTGAGGCTTTCAGCCTAACAAATTACAGGTTTAAATTCTGTTAATATGAATATCTTGGAAAAAAACGAAATTGGCACTTACTGTAATCAAAGAAATTAAGATAACATCAAAAAACATTAAATAGACACAGCACATGCAAGTTCTAATAGTCTCTAAATATTTACATATGACCTAAAAAAATATTACTAACAAAATAACAGAAATGCAAATAGTATTTAAAAATCAGTATGCCTTCTGCACTGACTTTCCTGTTACAAGCTTTATGCCTGTTGCACCTGCTCTCACTTCCTGGTTTGTCAGAAACCCCACTCTGTTTTAATGTCAAAGGTGCTCACTAAAAACAAGTAGGAATGATGTGAATTCTTAGAGACTTAGAGACATTTTAAGGCCGCTAATAATAGCAGAGCACATTTATAAACAAAGACAGTCTTTCCCCTGGTGTTTGGTCTGCTCCTGCATACAAATACTAATAACTAGCCTAATTGTTTCAAATATGGCCCAAAACCTTCAACAGCATGCTATGTTTGTAGCCTACACAGAAGATGTATCCTCAGTTTTTAGTAATATCTGTAACGAAGTATTAAAGTCATCCAGACTGTATTCAAAAAATAGCAGCTGGCTACCTTGCTCATTAATAAACTGAAACTGAACTTTACTCTTCCCAATAAACAAAGTAACTAAAACATTTAAATGAATTCCTCCCCCCCCCATAGTACACAGAATACGGAAGTTCAATGCAAACAGAAAGCCAAAAGGGAGGGGCATTTACTTTTCCAGAAGAGGGAAAAACGTCTTCATGGGAAAGGTTGTTTTGGTTTAAAAAAAAAAAAAAAAAAAAAAAAAAAAAAAAAAGGATTTTGATGTCAGTTTGAGTTACTATAAAACTTTCTTCTGTTGAGTATATCTGTTGAATGCTTAAATACTATGATACATTTCTCAGTTCTAGATAAAGCAACAATTTATCTGAGGCAAATTAAGGCTGATGCTCTTAGAATTGTTTCAAGTGTAAATGTGTGTAGGGAGGCTCACTTGCTTAATCGTCAGCTTTTTCTGTTTGCAAGTAAAAAGAACCTAACTGAAATCTAGTATTGTGAAAGTGCAAACATGCAGAAAAATACTGAAAAACAGGAAAATAACATCAAAAAGTATGGGATTCTTCTGCATGTATACACTATTCTTTTTTTATCTCATGTCCAAAAAGACAATCAACTTACCAGATTAAATACAGTTTCGACTATGTCTCTGTTGGATACTTCACCAACTTCCACCAGTCCTGTCAGCACAGCAAATTTCATCCTCATGCCTCGGATAGGGATTCCTGGATTCAAAGGCTGCAGCACACTTCCCGCTTCAGCGGCATTTCCTTCTTTTCCCACTCCTCCTCCACTACCACCTCCTCCTCCATCATCACCTGTTGGCTGAACAACTTGTTTGTCTTCACTCGCCATGGCTAGTTCACTTCAGGTTACGACCTGAAACGCCAAAGGCACGGTCGCCGCTCCAGAAAGAAGGAACAAGTTCGGCTCAAAGAAAGGTATCCCACAGCCCACTCCTCCCCTTCAGCTCCAGCTCATGAAGAAATCCGCGTCGGGCGGGGGGAAAGGGGGAGGGCGGGCGCACCCTCGAAGTCCCAGCTCTCTCCTCAGCAGGAGGCGTCTGTCAGCAGCTCTCTGCCCTGAGGCAGGTATTTACAGCCCTGAAGGACAACCCGAGATATTTTTGAAGTCGCTGAGAGCCGGGCGCTCCGCACAAGCCCGAAGGTCCCACTTCACCCGGCCTGCCCCCCCGCCCCGAGGAGGGTGGCAACGGTCACCCGCAGGAACCCTCACTCCCCGCTAAACCCGCCGCAGAGTGCAAGCCACCTTCCCGAAGACAGTTAATTTTTTTTTTTTAAGGGAATACGCTCCTCCTTCCCGCCTGGCACTGTTTCTCCAGCGTCCCCAGCTCCTGCCCGCGTATCTCAGCCACCGCCCCCAGCTGCGCGGCGCGGACAGGTGCAGCGACAGGCCGCCCGCGAAGGAAGTTGCGCTCCCCCCGCTCCCCCAGCTCCCCGTGCCGCCGAGGGGCACGGACTGCCGTGACGCTCAGCTCCGCGGCCGGGAGGCGGCGGCGGCTCTGCCCCCCTCACCGGCGGCGCCCCGCTCGCCTGCTGCTGGATAAGGGCGGGCCGAGGAGCGCCGGTCGCCCCTCCCCAGGGAAGAGCCTGAAGTTTCAGCCGCTGCCGCCTCACGCCGCAAGCTCAGTCAGCTCCATCTCTTCCTGCCGACGCTGCCGCCATGACAGCGCTGAGCCCCCGGAGCGCCGCCGGGCGAGAAGCCGTGCGCCTGCGCGGCCAGGCGCGGGCGGGGCGGGCTGACGGCGCGCGGGGCGGGCGCCGCCGCCGCTCGCGCGCGCCCAGGTGCGCCCAGGTGCGCCAGGTGAGCGGCGCGCGCGCCCTGCGCGGGGCCGGCGCCGGGGCCGCGCCCAGCCCCAAGCCGCCCCGAGGCCCCCAAGCCGCCCCCTGCGCGGCCGCTTTGGCAGCGGGCTGGCACCTGCGGGGCCGCGGCTGCGCACCGAGGCTCACGCGAAGGCGGGTGCCTCGCTGTTGCTTAACTGTTGTCAGGCAAGAGTAGGAGCACGGAGGGAGGCCGAGGACGCAGGGACTGGTCCCGACCTACTCCGTGGGGCTTGGCGTGCCGGTTCCTCGCTGAGGTGCTGTGCAGAGCCAGCTCCCAAAGGAGTCGGGAGACCTTTTTGCCTCTGGAAAGCAGGACGCGGCAGGCTACGTGACAGGGAAGGCGTGGGTGCCATGTATAAGTGTGCTGATTCAAATAGCAAGAGAAACGTGCTTTTTGTAGTCCTACACATTTCCTCTTGTCTCTTGCTCTGTCTTCTTTTCTGTGCTTCACCAAGTGCTTCTGGCCTGCTCAACCCTTCCCTCTGTCCTTCCTCCTCAGGGTGGATGAGGTAGCAAGCCCACAACGAAGTATTTAGCTTCAATGCCGTTATTCATATGTCTGAATCTGATACCTGTGCAGATCAGGCTGGTCTTAATCTTGTACACAAAAACTTTCCCAGAACTTTCTCTCTGCTGGACTGATCTACAACTGTTTGAGGTCTGCCATTCCAGAAGCAATTGTTTTTAAAGAACAAAAGAAACCGTACCAGCCCGCTGCCACACGCTAAGTGCAGAACCAGCATGCGAGAACGAAACTAACTGAGCTCTGTGCTCACGGCCCAAAACCGGAGGAAAACCACGAGCAGGCACAGCAGAGCAGGTAGCGGGGCGGGGGGGGAGGTTTAATGACATCGGTGTCAGCAGTTCGCGGTCTGCTACAGCTCCAGCTCCTGGCGCCGTACGGCGCAGCCCGACAGCAGACCGAGGCGGCCGCGGGGAGCGGCACTGCTTCACCGCTGCTCCCGGGCCGCCCCCCGCGGGGGCGGGGCAGGGCAGCGCCGGGGCCGAGCTGTCTGCCCGCCCTGACCTCTAGCCTGGGCGGCCGGCGTCCTTCCTCTTCCTCCGGCTGCTCTCCTGGGAGCGCGAATATAGGTCACGTGAGGCGCGATTCCGATCTGACGAGTTCAGGTAAAACGGGTGAAAGCACGAGGAGGAAATGCGCTCTCTTCTTTCAGGTTGAAAACCTTAGAGAATACGTTGGCTGTTCCGGGCTGGCGTAGGAAGCAGCTCGTTTTACAGAAGGGCTTGCGGTTTCACCAAGGTTTGCCCCGAAGGACGTGTTTCGCGGCCTGCGGTGCCAGCTGAGAGCTGCTCGTTGATCACAGTCGTTTTGGGGAGAATTCCTCTAAGCAACGTTATTTCTCGGCGGACGACAAGGTGCTGCGGGGGGCTCCTGTCACAGCTCCGCCGCCGGGGCCCGGTGCAGCCCCCTTTGCCGGGCGGGCTGTGAGAGAGGCAGCGTCAAACCTTGACCTCCCCACCTGCCCTCTGCCATAAAAACGCCCTCGCGGTCCCAATAAAAGTAAAACAACAACAACAACGCCCCTCAACGCAGACCGCTGTGGCCCCACGGCGGGGGACGGGCCGGCGGCGGCGTGGGCTGCCCTGCCCTCAACCGCGCTCCCGGGCCGTTTCCTTCTGGAAATAACCCGCCGTGACGTTAATAACGGTCGAGACACCGCTTGCGGCGGCTCTTCGCCCTCAGCCTGGCGCGAGTCAGGGCGGTTTCCCGCCGAGGGCTCGCGGCGACCGTTACCGGGTCAGAGGTAGCCGTTACCGGCTCGGCCGTTACCGCGCCGGAGCTGACCAACGGTCGCGCGCGAGGAGGGAGGGAGCCGGGTCGCCTGGGGGAAGGGGACAGGCGAGGTGGAGTTAGCCTTGGGTCACCTTCACCGCTGTGAATCTCCTAGGCCGGAGGTTTATGCCCTGACTGAATTGTGGCGCCAAGGCGGCCGTGCGCCCCCCTGGGCTTGTTCCCGTCCTTGACTCAGCATCGCCGCTGAATCATCAGCCATTCCCGTAGCACCTGCTTTTCTTCCTCCTTCTTTCCTTTTCCCTCCAGCCTAGTTCTGCCTGGGCCTGCTGTTGAGATTAACTAGTATTACCCAACAAATTGCAACCGAAAATAACGTGGATGCAATAATAACAAAAATAGGAGCATCGTGCTTTCATATATAGGGTCAACCTCTGAGTGCAGTAGCTGTACATGCAGCTGCACACTTACATTTGCACGTGCAGCTACCCTGGCTGTACGTGCAGTCTGTTAGCTAAATATCCAATTAGTAATCTGCCCGTAAGATTGCAGAGCCTGTTTTTGGCAGTTGCAAAGCACAAAGATTGGTGCCCTTTCAGTGTTTCCTTCTAGGGTGACTAAAGCTACAGATACATGTGTTTACATGCACATTATCTCAGATGTAATGAACTTTTTGTCTGGCCTGTTAATAAAGCTTTTTGCCTGATATTTATCTGAAAATCTGGTTATAAAAAGTGAAGAGGGTCTGCTCCTTTGAACTGTTCGTTTAAATAGTCTTTAACCACACGCTTTCAATGAGACTGCTTGTCTGAATGAGGATTATACATCCCACTATGGATTGCAGGATCTGGTACCAGCTGTTTAACAGACAGACAAATGCAATTCCAGATGATTGGATTACGGACAAAAAAGTCATCATACTCATCATAATTACGTTCTGTGAGGTTTTTTTCAAGTGGTGCAGTTGCAATTTCTTAATAATTGACTGCAATGCTCAATGAAAGATTTTTTAGTGATTTTAATCATTTATCTTTTCCCCACCCTGATTTTTATATTTGTATTTTTGGGAGGAGACAGAAGGAAGATTTACTTCTTTCAGTAATTCTGTTAATTCACAGACTGTCAGTATAATCTGTTTCAGGATTTTACCCTGCTGCCCATTCTTGTAGTCTCTGAGCATCTTTCATGTAAAACTGAACAGAACAGTAAAGTCTTAGGTGGACTTTGTGCAATAACTGTCAGCTCCTTTTTAAGTTAGCCCTGGGATAGTCATTTTAAAGTTTGTTTGCAATTTTGCTTGAGTAATTTAAGAGTTCTTTTTGTTTTCTTCAGTTATTTGCTGCTTGTGTGTCATGTATGAAAATTCTCATTCTTCTGATGCAAAGCCCTTAACAAAGAAGAAAGTTTTGCAGGAGAACCTAGATTCACTTAATCCTATCTAGAAATACACATACAATTAAAGCAAAATAATTCTTGTAGGAAAAAAATATATTGCACAGTGAATTACAGTATGTTCATTTTCTTTTTGGAGTCTTCTTGGAAAGGGAAAATTCATTATACTATTAGTATTTTTATGGTTTCCATATTACCTTGTTATTTTACACGTGTAACTGAATACAAGCATGATAATATGCATGTATTCACTTGCAATCAAATTCAGACGTCAAGCAATCACTTTATCACTATCACTCAATCACTGTCAGTCCCACCACTTATGTGGAATAAAGGCATACCCAACCTAGAGTAGTTAGAAAAAGTCGTGAGACTAAGCTTATCGTGATGGTTACCGATAATATCATGTACATCATGTTGATTTAAGCAGCAGCAGTACCTGTATAAATTCTCAGACTGATTCTCTTCATTAGGTTTGCATCTCAGTACTGAAAAGTTGCCAGGGAGATTTTTTCTCTTTAGTAGCAGGTCTTCTTGTGGTCTTTTTCTATTTGGATATGAATATTTGGGGGAAAGTCTATGTCTTTGTGTGATTTTAATGTGCTTCTTACAGAAAAAAATTGAATGTTTATTTAATCCTCTTGGTTTTACATGACATACTTCTTCTGATTCGCGTTCCTCAAAGTATGGTACAATGCAACATCTTTAAGCATGTTGCAATTTGCGCAGAGCTTATAAGGCTTCCAAGTCATTGTTTGCTATAATCCAGTACTAGTGGTACAACATTTGGCATTCAGCTGCGTTGAGTTTAAGAATGTGTGGTATCCCTTCATGCTTCCAGCCATAATTGCTGATCAAGCCCATCTGCGTAAAGATGGCATCTGGGCAAATATGGCAAAGTATATTAAGAAAAATAAACGCCCAACTATTTGGGGAGTCAAGATGCTGAGAAACAAAACAATTTAATTTCTGAAGATTTCAAAGCCATTTCTGCCATTTTCTTTATTAATTTTAGGATGCAATCCTGGTCTTACTGAAGTGAATTGCAGAGCTCCCGTACCTACAATTCTTCTTAAGGTCTGTATGGAAATATATATTTAATCTGGAAAATGTGAATAATGTCAGAAATAGTTGACAAGGTAATATTTCTTAAGTTCTTCTTTAAACTGCCTATTGGGACAACTGCCCAACTGCCTCAACAGATATGGCTAAGCAGACTTCTTATGCATGGACATGCTTACTGTTTATACTCATCTTCTTATTACCTCGAGCCTTCCCATCTGTGTGTTCTTTTCTTTTCTTGTAAGTCCACCTGTTATTGTAAGCTCTTCAGGAGAAAAATGTCCCTTTGTTATGTGTGCATATAGTGGATTATACTGAAGCCCTGACAACTACTGCAGCAACACTGTTGTACAAATAATAAATAATAATTCTCCTTTGACAGAGGAGCATCTGTATGTATGCATACAACTGGTGCTTATTTGCAAATTTATTTTTTTACTGTTGGCCACTAATACAATCTTTATAGATGTATTTCTCTTTGAAAGACAAGTTTTTCATTTTGTTGCATGATGACTCACTCCGCGGGTGCTTGGATCCTTCTTTTTTGGTACATCACTTTAAGTTTTAATTGTACATATTGTTTAAGTGCTATTTGAACTTCTACTAGCTGAGCAAATGACAAACCAGGTGGTTTGTTTTAAATAAGTGTGTGTATAGAAATGCAGTGGCATGGATCAGTTTACAGGCTGGATATTTCATATTTCAGACATCTTCTTGAAAAAACAAATTTACCAGTGACTTCAGGAAGAATTTTCTAAAGAGGGTAAATAAGACAACAAAATTTTAAAAGTTACTGATCACCCATTTGCTTCTGTCCTTATTCTCACTAGTAGTATTAAGGGAGCTATGCTGCTTCTGCTCTGGCAATAAGCAGTCAGACAACAAATATTTAGTGAAGATGCAACCAGGAAATGGTTTGCTACAGAGCTAGTTAGGCCGTATCTCCTGCTTCCTCCCACTAGATACACCTGGATATACATTTCTGGTAAAATATCTCTAGTAATTAGACTAAAATGGCCCTTCTGCCCATCAGTATTTTACCTACAACAAACCGTGGATACACCTATGTAAAATAAATTACATTATAGCCAGCATCATGTTCACTAATACCTTTTCTAGAATGCTGTAAGCAATGGTTAAAATCTCAGTTTGGACAGGAAATAACAATACCACAGTTATGAATGTGACTGCCAGCACCTTTCTTAAAGAAACTCTTTAAGCAAAGTTTAAGTGTGCTTTGAATGCTAGTTCACCAAGTATAAAATAAATTTGGTGTAGTTCTTACAAGTACCAGAGGTACTTAAAAATATTGTATACTTTTGCTTCTAATTTGATGTCATTTTTATTCACAAGGTATCACAGCAACATGACAGCATCAAAGATTTCCAAAGGAAGGATCATTTCAGAGATGTAGGCATAACTTGCAGATAGATAGATATGTATATGAAAAAATATATATGTATATTTTAAGACTTAACAAATGTCCTTCATAACATCCTCCATGATATAAGAAGCTGGCATTTGTTTATTTCTGTAGAGAGAAAGGTAATAAACCTTCAGATCTGCATATGAATGTCTGTGTTTTGAAAATCTGACTCCAATGGCACTCCAAAGAGGCCAACAGGTGTTTTGTCTGGGTAATAAGAATTGTACCATACTCTTGATATTGCACCGTATGTGGGATATAACTGAATATAACATCTCCCTGTGTTGACCCAAAAAAGTACAAACAAAAAAACCCCACAGTTTTTCTGAAAAGTGGCTTTCTAAAGTGAAGTGCAGTATTCCTGATAAACATGCTAAAAGTTTTAATTATTAACTATTATTCTAAATTGATATTATTAAGTAATATTTTAATTTGTCTGCGGCCTAATTTGGAAAAGCTGTACTTTGGTTTGTGTGTGTGTTGGTATCAAACTTCCCATGTTTTCTGTGCAGAATCTATAGAGTGTATGTCAAGACTAGAATATTTCATAGCTGCTTTCCTATTTGAAATTCCAAGAAGGAAGAAAGGAGTAAGTTCCCTTTTTATCTTTCTTTCCTGTCTCCCTTAGTTACATACGTGCATTATTAGGAAGAGATGATAATCTCTAATTCAAGTTGCAAACATCTGCAGTTTCTTCCACAGTATTTGAAGGGCTTAGAACTGTAATGCTGACACTTTTACTCTCTGTGAAGCTACAGTGAGACTGTATGGTTATATACATGCTGTATAATCTTGACATTTTAATCTTAGAATTCCCTGGTGTCATCTTTTCATATACATGTTTTGGATTTCTCAGATCTATTGCTTGAGCTTCCCTATCTTTCTGTGAGTCATCTGTAGTTTCCTAAAGCATTGTCTGCCCTGTTATAAGTAAGATATGTCATAACCTTTATTTGAGCCTTTAAACTGGCTAAGTATGTATTTTCACATGTCAGTTTTACCTGCCTGCTTTTAAGTATCCCCTGCCTCCACTATTGGCTTTTACCTTTGAGCCCTTCATCAGCAGTTAAGTGTGGGTTTGCTATCCACTACCAGGCATAAGCAGAAATGAAATAACGTTCAGAACATTTTCTGTACCTAGTGACTGGAAGCATGGATTCTCTTTATGGTCTCTCCTGTTATCTGTGTAGAATACAACATTTGTTGTTAATCTTTTTCTGTTTTCTTGTTTGTTTTGATGTCACATTAGAAACAAATAAAATGAATTGCTAAAATCCAACTTAATGGATTTAAGGTGTTTTCATCTAAACTGCCTACTCCAGTAGCCAGCAAATCTAGCTTACCAGGGAAGACAGCAGTGTCATCTTGAATCCTGTCAGATTTTCGTATATTTTCATAGAGATAGATAAATACTTCTTGACTGGCCTTGATTGCTAAAGGCAGTGGGCTATGTGCCTCAGTCAAGGCAGGGAGTATTCAGCAGGCTGCCAGTTTGGGGTTCCAAAGACAATTGTTTTAGTTTGTTTTTTCAGGCAGATGAAACCAACGTTAAATTCTCCAGGTGATCTGTTCTCCATTTGAGCATGTTTTATGGACAAGCAACCTTGGTGATTACCCAAAACCCGCCATGATAGGCTACATCAGGTAAAAGTTATTTAAAGTACAGCTGAGAATTGGGAGCAGACACCATCTTAATCCTTTATGCTGGGCTCCTCAGGCCTGGTTACAAATCTAACGCTGGTTCTGCCCTCCATAATCAGGCTGGAAATATTGAGTTAGAGAAATAAAAAATGACACAAAGTTTTCTTTAAACCTTAACACCTCAAAAGAAAACCGGAAAGTGTAGATTAGAAATTAATTTAAACCATGAATTTGAAATGAATTTGATAAGATTTTATCAAAAAGTACCTATAAAATCTCTGAATTCAATTTTAAGAAAGATATGCCTTCCACAAAATGTTCACGTGTCCCTTTAACATCGTTTATAGTGTGTACTGGTTTAGAAGTTCTGTTCAAATCTTCTGATCCCTCTACTCAGACCTGGTGAGGCTACCTCTGGAGTGCTGGGCCCATTTCTGGGCTCCCCAGTACAAGACAGACATGGACATACTGGAGAGAGTCCATTAAAGGGCCACAAAGGTGATGAAGGGACTGGAGCATCTGTCATACAAGGAGAGGCTGAGAGTGCTGGGACTGTTTAGCCTGGAGAAGAGATGGCTTGGGGGGATCTTATTAGTGATCTTATAAATACCTGATGGGGAGAGTAAAAGATGGAGCCAGACTCTTCTTCTCCTTGGTGCCCAGTGAGAGGACAAGAAGCAATGGACACAAACTGAAATCCAGGAAATTCCATGTAAACATTTTTTTTTACTGTAAGGGTGATCAAATGTGAGAACAGGTTGCTCAGAGAGGTTGTGGTCTCCATCCTTGGAGATACTCAAAACATGACTGGACACAGTCCTGAGTGGCCTGCTATAGTTGACCTTGCTTGGAGCAGGGTGTCTGGACCAGATGATCTCCAGAGGTCCCTTCTGACGTCAACTATTCAGTGATTCTTTGATTTCTTGTTAATGTTTGGAAGAGTCTTCCATGAGTGTGAATGCTCTCATATGAGAATTGAGGTCCCATCCCACACATTACAAAATTTTTGTCTGTAATATTGACCATGTTGCAGTCTGACATTCTCATACTAATTGTATGAAAGAGAGGTAACAAAGGGTTCTACAGTTAAGTTGGTAGAGGGGAAAACAATGTAGAAAACATTGATCTTTCACATAGTTTATGGTACATTCCATGTACCTTTTCTGAGATAATTTGGGTTGCTTAATGTTGGAGTGAGCTTTAAGATCCTTAACTGAGTTGCCAGGGTAAATTCAATCCTTAAATGTGTATAAGGGAAGTCCTCGGTAAAACCAGTGTTGTCCATGTACAGATACTCAACCAGCATATTTCCACAAACAGAATCTCAAATTAGTCAGCATAGAGAATCTAATTTTCACCCAGTCGTGTATGAAACAAGACAGACTCCAATCCAGCTCTTCTGGAGTTAGCAGGTTCCCCCTCCAGTTACCTGCTTTATCGTTTTGCCAAGTGTTATCACCATAAAGCAAGAATGGCAAAATGACTGACATGTCCCAGCTTACTAACTTGATATCCCAGGCAGTGAAGTATAGGAGCTGAGGAGTAGACCCACTGCCTGTTTTGCTGCACCTGTTGCGTGAAGAATAACTTGGCAACTGGAGTCAGTAACCTTTTTGGTTGCTACATCTAAATGTGGCAGGGCTGATCAGATCCCTTAGATTAAACAAGGATTTATTTCATATAAAATGAGAAAGCAAGTGTTCATAATATTCTGCACCTCATAGCTTCCTTCTGCTTATGCCATCCAGCTAAATTGATGTGTTCAGTTTTCTTGGGGCTTTTAAAGGCCTCAGTACCTCCAGCAATGTCAGGAAAAGTGTGGAATTAAGTACATTTTAGCTATAGAGTACTCTCTCTGCCTTTAAGAAAAAAAGAGGGAAAAGGAATAATACATCATTTATGAAAAAAATGCTTCCTGATCTTAAGCATTAAGAGCTGTTTTTAAAATCCTTGACTAGAAATTAAAATCCAAATAAAAAAGCTGCTTATAAATACTGTTGACCTCAAGTATGAGAGGTCCTCTATGTTTTTAAAGAGAACATAATACTTGAAGAGAGCAACATAATCCTGAAATAAAGGTGTGCTTTGCCTAAAGAGAAAATAGTATGTGTTAGATGGTGTTAATTTTGCTTAGTTTTATATTTAGTATGCTTTTATAATGTGAAATTTTATCATTTTATAATGTAATTTTTTAAAAGCATGTGGTATATTTTATTCACTTTTGTTTAGAAGAGTAATTGGTATCTCAATTTTTCTGCATTGTATGTGTTCATGATTGGTGGATTGCAGCTATCTGTGTTTAAACAGCACTGAAATAATAAATGAATATTTAATGAGCCTCATCTTGGTGGCATTAGAAAATAAATTTCCATTCTCTCAGGAAATTATGCTGATCGTGACCTAAAGAAGCTGCTTTAGCTCATTTCTTCTGTTCCCTTAGCTTAGAAAAGATCCTCAAAATGTCAGTGTAAGATCCAAGCTATGTCAGGATATACCTCATCTCCGTCAAAGTAAAGAAAATACAAACTTTTACCAAAGTAAATTCTGAGTGAACTTAGGAAACAACTCATTGTGCCTTACACTATTTTTAGTGACCATTCCTTACTTTTTCTTTTGAGTCATACACCCTTAGTTAGCATTTTTCCACTCTCCCCTTTGTTCTAAAGATGTAGTTGGTGTTGTGAAAGTATTCTTCAGAATCCAGTTTCCAGCAGCATTGTAAGAAATGTTTACTTTGTTTTCTACTTTGGTAGTAGGCTCTGTGTTTTATCAGTTTGGGCAAAATAGAGACATAAGACATTAGCATAGAAAAAATACTACAAATCATGTTTCTTCACTAAGGCCCTATTCACTGAAACCTGAATTTAAATGACGTATTCATCAGAGCACATAACTATATGCTTGAACAGTCTGCTGGATGGAGATGGCCTTGAGAATGTGCTTCACTATCTTCTGTGCTAGACTGGAACTATTCTATTAACTTCTGGAAACAGATGTTCCCAGTTGGGCTGCTGCTCTGTCCTCCCTTTTCATTACACTGGCTTGCGTTGCACAGTGTGACTTCTTAGGTACTGTTAAAACTGTCCAGCCAACCCTTGCTTTGCTGTTTGAAAGGCAAGAACAGAACACAGAGAGTCAAAAAGAAGGAAAACACCTAGAAATAGCTCCTAACTAGAGTTTTGAGGGGGATTATGAACGGTTTTCTGCACAAAACTCTAGTATGATCTCAGAGGACTCTTTGAAATCCCCTACAAATCACATTTCACAGGAGTTGGATAAAGATCTGTGGGGTAAATGCAGTTACAGGCCTGTGGTACATCATAAAAGGGGATGAGTGACAAAATTAAACTTGAAATACCGTGATTACTGTGGAAACAACTCACTGTTGTTATGTATTGTGATGCTGCAATCATTCAGCTCTGGTGTATGGTTCCAAGTACAAAGATTAGAGTTGCTCCTGTAATGAACACATAAGCTATGTAATCTCCATCTGGCTTTTAGTACTTCTCTGGATAGCCACACTCTGAACTAAAAATCATTAGAAGAGAATAGAAAAGCCTGAGGATTTGGGGTAAGTCACTGTTTCCCAGAGACAACACAGAAACGAGTGACTACAAAAAAAGGAAAAGGAGGGGTTTCTCTGATAATTCATGTTATATTTGTTATTCTTCCTTTTAAACAGCTTTTATACATTTTTTGGACATTGTATTAATTTTGGCCTAGTTGAACTTTTATATATATTTTACTCCATCATACATATTTTTTATCATTTTGTTTTCTCTTCTCTGAAGAGACATTTGCTCCCTCTGAAGAGAGATATGTCTAGGATTCAGAGGGAAGAGGTTCTGTTGGAGTGGAGAAAACTTAATAATGCTGTGGGTATGAAGATGAGCAGGAAGAGGAAGTGGCACTGGAAGGAAGGAGAGAGACTGTATCAAAATGGTGAGGTGAAGAAAAAACAGGTGAGAGAACAGCAAAAAGTAGGAAGAATGTGGACTAAGAGGCTGTTTTAATAGAAAGAAGGATCAATGGCAAAGAGAAGGTACACAGCGAGACAGTCCATGCAGAGCAGTAAAGAATCATGAGAATCAGTTTTAGGAATGGCATGAAAACACAAAAGTTTAGGAGACTGCAGGCGTTACCAGGCTCTTCCAAAATGCAGTGTCTTTCATTTGAGTATATAATAGCCATGTGCTTGCATCTACTGAGGAACATTCTTTTACATATTTACTTACTTAAGAAATCACAATAAACTGAACTGATCAAGGATTTTCTGAATAGATTAGCTGTGGTTATACGTGTGTCATTAAAACATGTATTGAAAGATAAGAGCTGGCCACTTTGCAAGGCAGCCAAGCTCTGGAAGACAGTTGCTGATTGTTAAGTATCAGATACTGTGGAAGTCACTGTCTTTCCTGAAGATGAAAACCTTTTGCATAATCCTTTCGGTATTAGCCCCACATATCCCCACTACATTTGTGCAACTGGAGATTCACAATTTATCAGATGACTCCAGTTAGCACTAACTGAAAAAAAAAGAAAACCATAACCCTCTCCCCCACTCAAAATGCTGTGAGTGTCTAGCTAACTATGGGGAAAATAGGAGCTCTAGAGAAAATCTGGAATCCATTAACTGAAAAACCTCTAAAAAGATGAGAGGCCTGATGCCTGGAGCTAGCCGCAAGTGGTCCTGAAGTCAAAAGCTAGGAACATGTCAAAAAGAAAGCTCTTCCTCTTGTGAAGAAGAAACTGTACACTGTGATTAGGTGCAGGGTACCACAAGAACAGGCACTTACTCCATAGGTGAAGAACACACACATACTGACAAAGATTTCCATATATTTGGCAGCAAGGCAGGGCTGAATAATTGTATTTGAGGTTGGCTGTGGTATTACTTGGTAGTAAAATTTTGCCTGAACTTAAGAAATGATTTGAGCAAAGGTAGTTCTGTACAATCTGCATGGCATTATTGCCATCTTGGCTTGGTAACACTTGACCAGATGGTAACACATTGATAAGTAGTTCTACTGACGTTACAGCAATTAGTCTATTGGAAATGCCAATACTGAACACAAAGGCAGTCCTGCTAATTATCTAGATGAATACTAAGGTTGAAGTTTGTTTTCTTTATGTTAATAAGGGGTGAATTGTGGGACAAGTTGATTGAGTTGCATAGTGACTTAAATATGATATCAAATTATAACCCCAAACTGTTCATTATAATGTTATTAGTAAAAGCCAGAGTAATACATCTCTGCAGCTCTTCCATCCACTCACCTATTTAAGAGATAAGCTGATCCATTTCTGTTAAAGAGGATCAGCAACCATTATGGAAACTATTGATTTACATATGTACAGGTAAATTAAATTAAATTTGTGATACGCTATTGTACTTTATTCAAAAATCAGCAGTATGCTAGCGCTTGGAAAGCTGGCAAAAATTCTGAGCCAGACTCTGATATACTGCCACATTGTCTCAATCTAGTCCATTTCAGTAGAGTAAAAATATTATTCTGATCCCTAAACAGCTAGAAAGGAGCAGTTTGGGAATGGTACAGTACAGCCTCCATATGTATCCTCAGCCTTATCAGAAGGCTACATGCCAGCAATGCAGATTAAAGCTTCTCAGCACCTGTGATTTCTGCAGATGTTCTGTGTGCTATCAGGAAGTTGCAGGTATCTCTCTGGTGAACTACAGTAAAACCAGTTGCCTGGACATGCAAAGTGCAAGGACAAAATCAAGAGCGTAACAATTAGATTCCACAAATCCTTAGTGGTGTTCTGGAAAAGTCTGGGTGACTTTACCGTTCTAGTAATCAACTAGGATACTTGTTACTGCTTATAATTTCAATCTGGAATGTAACTATTACAGATAGCAAATGAGTTAGTCACTAGCAGAAAAATATGGCGGTTTCTTGTGAGCCTACACCTCATCCAGTCAACAGCCAGAACATTACTAGGTATCTTGCATATTTCTTGCATGTACTTGCAGTTCAAGGAGTTGAGTCCAAAATTTTAGTGTATGTTTGTAGGGATATTTGCACTGCACTGGTTCTACAACACTGGTCAATGCAAAAAGACCCCAGGCATCCCGAGTCTTTTCAAAACTGTTAGTCCAGTGCTTCTCATAAATGCTAAATTCACACACAGTTCTTCAAGCAAAAATATTCGTGTGAGGCTTCGGTTTTCAAATTCATGTCAGGAGGCTAGAGAGATATTCAGGATTGTTTTAATCAGAGATATGCGTCAGATGAAGCTGCCTATGCTTCAGGTCATTGGCAGATGCCAAAGGAGATGATGGAAAGATCAAAAGAGAGAGGAGACGAGAAAAGAGTATGGAGTTAACATAGCACATCTTATTTTCTTTATTTCTGGTGCATTTAGGAGTGGTGATTTTTCAGGTGGGAGAAGCAGCTTAGTGGGCACTGAAAATCTTTAGATCAGAGCTTCAAAAATTGTAACACATGCCAGTGTTGGCATACAGACCATTGCCAAGTGGCATGCTGTCCAGCAAAGAGGCAAGAGCTGCTACTGCCATGGGACTTCCAAGAGTTACTTCAGCTATTACACTTCTTTCTCCTCAGACTGGCCAGGTTCCGCGGAGCATGCTACCAAAGGTCTTTTTATAGGTACTTACTGAGTCCTCCTCCAGGTTGCACTGTATATGTGATCCACTTCCGGATACCTCATGTATCTGAGGTAAGATATAGGCTATTTCAAATTCTACACTTAGGTAATTCTGAGGTGAAGTCATTACATCCAAGGTGGGTTGTTTTTTCCAAGTATAGTTAATGTTGCACTACAATAATAATTTTTATTATTCTTAATTAAGGCTCTTGCCTTTTTGGCTTTTAATTTTTAATTACTCTGTCAATTTCACCACTAATGGGTTCCCTTTATGATAAAAAGTTAGCTTTCTTCTTCATGTTTCCATCTCTGTTATGTTCTTATGAGCTTACAAATCTGTAAGCACTTTGTACCATTTGCGACCCAGTGTAGGGAGGTCACGATGTTTATAAGGAGCTGGAATTCCAAAAAATTCATTTTGTATTTTAGTTTTGATTATTGCCACTTGAGTATAATTGCTACATTCAGCCAGTTTAAAGTTCAGTTTCATTGGAAATTGCTTTTTTTCCAGTAAACCTTGCTAATCAAAAATATATGAGCAATGCTTTCATAAGTAAAGAACAGTAAAATACTCTCGTAAGTAAAATAAAATAAAAAATGGAGAGCGAACAACTTTCTGTTCTAACGTGGCCATCTGTCATTTATAAAGACATCACCTCATTAACCTGTCTAATCAACTCCATTCTTTTTTCAAAGTTGGTTAAGTAAGTTTATGAGGAGACATAGATGTTCACTTGATTAAATCTGTTGTAAAACAGCCTCCCTGGTGTTCTGCTTTGTGTGCATTTACACATATAAAGGTAATTACAAGTACACATTACTACTGTAAATTCCATGCTTGTCATATTACAGTACATGACATTTTCATTTCCTCCTGGTGAAAATGAAATCTGATATTTTCTGTTCAAGCAATAATGACCAATTAGAGTTTGTTATTATTAATGTTTGTCTTAAAATGCTCCAAGTCATGAGGTGGTTTCCTCCTAAGAAGCTGAATTTATGATGTGAAAAAAAGGTTTTGACATGTTGCTATTCCACCTTCAGCCGCATTTGCCTCTCAAGTCTGGTTATTCCTTCAAGAAGCTAGGAGATCTCCATGGAAAGCCTGCTGCATAGGCAAGAACATTACTGAGTTCAAGTTTAAAGTGGAGAGCTGTAATAACATTGATTCTTCTCATCAGAAATTTCTGAAGCCTCTCTCTGATCTTTCCTCCTTGGCATTTTGCTTTTATCTCAGGGACCAGAGCTTAGTTCTGTTGCAAGTGAATGTAGCTCTGCAAAAGACAGTTAAGTTGCATCAATTTCTCATATGATTTGGGCAGAAATCTTCAATGCCTTCAGATTCTACCGGTAATTGGAGAACTTTTTGAAACTCACTGTTTGAAGAACTGCCAAAGGAGTGAATACAAATAACTGTGCTATATCTGGGAACCACAATAGAAAGGCTTTCATAATTTGCAATCACGGTTTATGTAAGTAGCTGAAATACCAAATATGTTTTAAAAGCTTTATCAGTCACTTAGATGAGATTCAGAGAAGTGATATTTGATTATATTAACCACTGCGAATTTCAGCATCTGGATATTTTGTTTCAATAGAGATATATTATCTGATTCTCCTTTTATTTAAAGTATTTTATATGTGTCTTGAAACCCTGAGATGAGCAGATTTATGCATACGGAGCATTTTTTGTAATGACCCTTTAACAGTGACTGAAAGCACCCTTATTTTTAGAGGAGTATTGAGCACTAGGTTTGAGACCCAAACGTCTTTACGTTTTATGTGAAATCTCTTTACAGTAGAAACTCTCTTCTCCGTAAATACCTGGGGAGAAAGGCAACACACAAGCCCAGAATGAAGAGAAGATGAAAGAAAATTCCAGATCATATGTGGAGGCAGAGAGGATTAAAAAATAGCAGGTAGCTGGGAGCATGTCACAACACATCAAATCATGATGGAAAGGCAGAAGACAACTTTTGGAGTGTTCCATTTGGAAGATGGTAAAAGATCTGCTCTACTCTGACTGAAATCCAATGAAGAAAGCTTGCAAAGTAGCTGTTGGGGATTATTACAATTCAGTGAGTGGCCAGCACATCTCCTGGCTGATCTCGGGGTAAGGGAAATTCAAAGGCAGCTTAAACATATTCATCCAAAACCAAATACACACCCATAATCTTGTCTCGAGCACAGAAACAGAAGAATGGAACATGTGTTCATGGATCTTTCCTGTCCACTCCCTCCTCTTTCCCAGTTTTAAGTACCTGGGGCATAGTCATAGATAGAAAATGGAAAATGTTTCCTCATCTTTTTCTTTTCCTGGAGAAACCTGACACTTTGAAAAATAAGGAGTAAGCTTATGCTGCCCTTACTGTCTGAAAGCAACTGGATGTAATGTCATGTGGCAGCTCAAAATCTCAGTGTTACGGAACCGTGAATGTTGTTGGGGCCTGGATATAGCATTATTCCAGTGATACGTCTTTTTTCTGCTTTTTGAAAATGAATTTTCCACTAAGATTATGACTGCCAGATTTCCTGCACCATTTTCTACCCTCAAATATCTTAGAGGCTCCCATCATCTTAACACAAACTATAAAAGGAATGATGTGGCCCTGGGACCACCTATGTGCCTGTTACTATGACACTTCAGACCACTGGTAGGCTGAAGATAAGCCTTTTGAAACCCTTGTGTGAGTGAATAGCCTTGCTCCCCGCTTACTAAATTCATTTAACTAGCTACATTGTCAGCTTATACTGTGAGCCGTGCATTCTTTGAGATGAAGCATGTTACTCTTTAAATAATAGTGTAAATTGAAATATTTATTCCTTCAAGAAAAAAAAGAATTACAGAAATATCTTTAACTGTGGCATGTGATCTTTTCTGTTTTTAATGTATCTGCTCAGCACAACTAATGATTAGATAAATAGACATTCAGTCCTTTTAGACAAAAGCTTTTAAAGTCACATTTTCTTTTCTTAATTTGAAAGGGGTGAAGGATAAAATGCATGAGAAAAGTCAGATTTTTCTGCCAAATGCTGCATAGTGGAAACCTTCTTGTATAATGAAGTGTTAACTAAGTCATGCTTTTGCAGAATGATTTAAAGTGTGATTTTACCAGCAAGAGATTGTAAAAAAAAAAAAAAAAAAAAAAAAAGCAGGGCTCCATGGTGTCTCAGTAATTTTAGTATAAAATATGCTGAGTGTGCAAAGAAAAAAGGTGGGAGTGTTTGCTTTGGGGATTTTTTCCCCTCCTAATTTCGAGTCCTCCAAGCTCCTCCTTTGAGTTTTTTGCATCGCATGCATCATTACCTGGAATAAATTATCATCATACTAAATGGCATGATTAACTATAGTTGAGTTGGCAGTAGGGGGAGAGAGACTTTGACTTACAGCATGAGCAAATTTGGTGGGAAATAACTGATAAAACAATCATCTTGCTAGAACACTTTTCACAAAATGATCTTTTAGAGAAGAATCAGAGATTTACAGTAAGAATAATGATAAGATAGAACAGCCTAGCTTAAACAAAAGTGTGATATTCTGGTTCCAAGAAAACAAACTGCAACCAAACAACAACCAGTTTTATGGGAAAATATCAGATTGTTCTATTAAAACAGTATTTAAAATTTCAGAAAATTGAGAACAACAGAGATAAAAGCAAAATCTTGAGAACAAATTATTTGCTTAGCAAAAAATGAAGAGAGAATAGGCTTTTTTCAATGCAAGTACTTTACACAGAAATCTTCTAAGACAAGTAATTCTGCATATTAGCAGACACTGAAGGAGAATTTAAAAGACCAGAAGATTATAGAGCACAGGAACTATCTGGCCCCACCCTATTTAATTTGCATAAATAAAAATTAACAGGCCGCATTTAACCATTCTGTATGGAGATCTATTTAAAACACATGATTTTTAATTTTACTTAAAAGCAATCAAAATTAAAAATTAAAATACTTACATGCACAGAGACAATGTTTTGCAATTAAATCAATACAACTGTGCAACCACATGCAAAAACATGTCAGCTGTAGCAACAGGCTAAAAAATATTTAAAATAAATTTCTGAAGTATTGAGACAAATGCTACTATGTGGAATTCCACCTTCACAATCAGTTACACAACTTCATTATAAAGACAGCCATCAGAAATCTTTTTTGATTAAATTGCAAATCTTTCCTTATAAAACTGGTGTAACACTTGCCTGTATCTGTCTTAAGAACTTACTTGGCCTCCCATTCCTGGAGTGTTCTGGCACCTCTCAATAACTGATGAAAACCAGGGCTCAGTGTGTGACTGACTGCACAGTGCTACCAGCTCTTCCTTATCATATGACATGGGACGACTAGCAATTGGCACAGGGAGAGAATGAAGAACTATCGCCTCACTGCCCCTTTTCTAACTCCATTAAACTTGACCTTAAATCCTCTTATCATCTGTGTAGGGTAGAAAAGTGTATTACCTTTTTCTTACTATTTTTATTTAGATATGTAAATCAGATGGATGCTTAAATGCCTTGAAGGATATGGGCTTAATTGATTTTGGTCAATGTCACTTAAAAATCTTGAAGAGGATCTTTGAAGCTACATCATAACCATTGGACTATCTTTCTTCCCAGCGAAGCACATCTCTCCTCCTTTCTATACACCCCACTCCCTCGTAACTGCACCTGCTTTAGCTCACCCAGGCCCTATCCCCTGCATCTATGATGCTAGTTCTGTTCAGTGCCCAGAAAAATCAGCAAGTCTTTGAATGCACCTGCAGGCTACCCTTTTGGAGCCTTAGACTTAATCTTTAGCAGTTGAGTCACGTGTGCCAGCCCTTCAAATATTTGGTAGGTAAAATTGTATCATACTGTGGTCTGATTCTCAGCAGATCAGCCCTTGAGGGACAGAAGTCCTTGCTCCAGGTGACTTTTCTCGCAGGACTGTCTGGGCCTTCACGCTTTAAATACAAAATGAAATGAGCGTAGCCACCTTAGACATAGATCTAACGCGTTTGTTCAGATCATTGCGCATATGTATCCTGTGCCCAATCCACAGGACTTCAAACTCTTCAGATAAATCTGATTAGACAGATTATCCATCACAGCAAAGAAGGCCGTGTCCAACCATAGGACTCTTAGATACTAGCTCTACCTGTGCAGCTCATCTTCAGAATCTCCCCAATCCATCCTCCAAAGCAGCGGCAGAAGGAAAAAAATGGTGATTTTCTAGGAGGAAGGCAGATAACAGCCCATGGGAGTCTCCCTTCCCTGCCCATTCACCAGTGTTGAGAGAGAGCGCCACAGCAAAAGGCCATTTTTACAGCAATGGTGCAAGAGGGGCTGGAGATACAGTGTGCTGCCCCATTATTGTTAACACTGGGAGGTGATCCCTGCTCGCAGTAGGTTTTTTAATCAGTAATTTGTGCATTACGCCATAATGTTCTGCCACTGTGGGATTCAAAATATTTCCAGTATTTTTAATTAGTGAGGACCCAGGAGGGAAGAAAGCTGTAGGCATACAAGGAAATATAAAAACACAGAGGTTTTGATGTGACCTCCAAATTCAAAGGAACTAGGAAAATACTGTCTAATGATATATAAGGTTGTCTGTACCTAGATTTAGACTCTGGTATAAATACTTACAGCATACCAAATAATGAAAATTCAAAGCAAAAGCAAAGATAGAACCTTAAGTAGGCTCTAGCAGTGCTATGAAAAAAACCTATAAAATGACCAGGAATGAGCATTCCTGACAAAGCATTGAGACCCCAATTCATTCTGCCTAGATTACACCTGAATTGATGGCTAACGTTACTTCAGCTAACCAGATGAAATTCAGGTTTGATTAATCTATTGCTTAATTGCTGCCAGTTGTAGGTATAAGTAGAGTTATATAGCACAATCTAAATACATTTCCTAATTTAGAGGCTTTCATGTATAATGTTAATCTAAGTGAATTTGCTATAGAAGCAGGATATCTAGCATGCTGTGCAGAGATACAAGATACAGAGATATTTTTTGCTTACTTTTGCTGTGCTAGTTATTTCTGTAGACTCACCTTGTCAATAAGATTTGCTAATCTAGAAATGCAAAAATGGTTGTATGCAGTTATCTGAGAAGGGGAGGGGGAGATTAAAAATGAACAGTTTGTGCTTTACATTAATCTTAAGGTATGTGAAATTTGTGAATAGTATATATAAATACCTTTTAGTATGCTTTATTGCAACTAAAATAAGAGGGAAGATTGACCTTTTTATATCTAGTAAGAATAATCTTTCTGGTTTAGATACTAAGCAAAATGCTGATAATTCCTTCCTGATGTATGAGCACATAAATAAATTATACAAGAATACTTATTTTGTTACACAGTATATTCATAAATATTAGATCTAAAAAAAAAAATCTCAATTACAGAAAACAACAAAAGCTAGCTAAGTCTCTTGAGTTTCCCTCTTACGGAGGAAAAAAAAAAAGGTGATCTTGTTTGGATTCTTAAAAGTTCAGTCCAGAAGTTAAATGTGTTTATATAAATTGACTGCATAGATTAGAAAGGAAGGCCCGACACTACAGTCAGATTTTTTGGAGGAAGTTTTTAATCTGGTTGGTTAAAAAGTATATATTAAATAAAGCAGGATTTCTGTCGACTACTTGATAACTGTATGATTACTTGATAACTAAAAAAATCTTGCACCGTTATGGTATTTTTTTTTGAACTTCTTAGTTAGGAACATATTTTAAAATAAATCTCTGACAGCTGTACAAGAAAAGTGTTATAAAAAGGATGATCATTTAAATAAAATTCCATTTTGTTTAGATTGGAAACATGAAAGGACAAGAATGAGCAAGACTGTTGTGCCATTTTTTAAAAAAACGAATAGTCATATCCTGAAGTGTTGACTGAGCTGTATGCTTACAGATCTCCTTGACTTTAAAGGTGCCCTTTATTTCATCTCTGCTGTATGATAAGGGCAGTGGTTTCTCCTTTCTTCTCAGCAGGAACTGATTTGATTAGGGAAGCTGAGAACAAGCAAGTTTCTCATACTTGCATTGTTCCTCTCCTGTAAAAATTAGTAGAAAAGCAAACGGCAGCATCCCTCCGTTTAAAGGAAACTGATGGCAAAGGTCAGTAGTGTTTGGTGGCAGAGATGGAGTCTCAAAGCTATTGAGCAGTTTCGTGGGAAATGGAGAAAGTTGGAGGAGGAGACAGAGATCTTGCTTCCTGTACATTTCTAAAGATTTATAGGGAGCTGGATAAAAGGTCCCAGCTTCTGCATTAGGAAACTACATCTATTCCTAAGTTGGGGTTTCAACCCCTCAGGAGGCAAATACACCTTTTTTCCAAAATTCTTTTTCCACAAAGCCCTCCTGTTATGAATAGAGGTGCTACACTGTTGTAATTAAAGTGAAAACTTCTTTCCAACATGCTGAACTGGCAGCAGCTACTTTCCTAAAGAAAGCAATTTTATTTATGATGCTAGCAGTAAAATACCTTACAGTAAAAGACTGTAAACAGTCTTTAATCTCATTTACGAAGTTTTTGCCTAGAGGCAATCTCTAGGATTCCTGTGTGTAATTTAGTCATAGTGAGAAATATTTTTTACTTGTATAACTATCAGTTTTTCAGTAGAAAGGATGCCATTTTCTTCAGCTTATTTTTGCCTTTTTTCTCCCCTCTTCCACTCCTATCTGAAGTGCTGATTTAGTTACAAGGTGATTTCAAGGATCTGAAAATGCCCAAGCTCTGCATTGTATCCAAACAAGAGAACAATACAAATGATTCCTGGTATTTCCTAGAAATGGCTGGTTTTCAGAGAAATTATTTTCTTGCTCAGCTAACAACAAAGAAACAAAGATTGCTGAAGCAGTGCTCAACAATAAGTGTAGGTAGGGCTTGGGGGGTGCTACCTTGTATTTGCAGTAGCCAGCTATACCTATGAAAAATTAGGGCAAAATGCTGCTCCAAGCACAGGACTCTGGAAGTAGGCTGTGGGGTTATCTGCAAAAGAAAGAAACTAACAAAAACAGCATCTAGTACCTTTTTTTTTTCCTTGAAGGACTAATACACTGCAGGGATAAATGTTTTGTCATCTTCTGAACTTAAAACCTAAGAACAGTTGGCTCCAGTTACTGATGTTTCCATGCCCCAACTTACTAAGTTCCCTTCCTTCCTAAGGATGACACAAGAGGAAATTTTGCAGGGCATAGTTGATTGGGGCATCAGGAAGAGTCAAGAGCGGCCCTGTGTGTTGACCGTTTCAGTAGTGAAAGACGGTTGCAGGGGGAAGGTAGCAAGACAACGTATAACAAGCCTGCTTGGACTGCCTCTTGATTCATTTTGGTAATCTTGGTACCTCTGCTTATGCCTAGGTTTTTCAGGAAGACGTATGGAATTAGAGTATAAAACTGCAGAGAAATATGTGTGGCTTTTTCTTTGTGCATCTTCTCTTGGGAATGGATGCTCAAGAACCAGAATGAAAATAAGGAAAAAGGAAGAAAGTGTGTTCTACTAGCTGCAACAGTGACCTATTTCCTGTGAGTGGGATTCTGAAAATACTTCAATACTATATAAGAACATTGAGAATAATTATAAAAGGTGCTGTCTTCTTAATTGTAGTGGTTATTGTGCAATATTTAATCAATATTATATTAGTTAGAATCCACTATCAATTTAGTGTTTCATAGAGGGTTAAGCCATAGACTATTTAATTGCAATTAGTTGCCATTAATATCTTAACTTTGAGAAGATCCAGCTTGTCTGCAATAAAGCTGTATTTGGAGTGGGGGTAGGGGGAAAGAGGGGTATCATCTACAACTGGGAAATCTGTTAACCACAAAGCTTGATTTAATTACGTATTCTCTGATATCTATATTTAGAAGGCTTTGCCCTTTTTAGGAACTAGAGCAAGCCAACCCCATTCAATTATCACACTCAACAGGGAAGTGACTAAAAAAGGAAAAAAAGAAAAAAGCCATCAGGTCCTTCAGCTTAGAGAATTGCAGGCGGAGTTCTGCAGTTTGAGAACTAAGAAGGAAAAGGAGGAAGGTGCATTCTCTGTTCATTGCAAAGAAGGTAGGAAGGAAGGGTGAAAAATGCCTCCTGGAGACATAGTTCATAGCAGATAGATTATCTGTTCTGTTTTGACAACCTGCCTATTGAGACAAATTCTGTTGAGAGACAACCAAAACCCAGTTTCCTGTGTGGCAAAGTTTGGAATCATAGAAAAAGCTACGATGTCATCCAGTCTGACCCCTGCTCAAAACAGCTAACTTCAAAGTTAGATCAGTCTTAAAGGCACGTTTCCTCCTGAAGAAACTATGTTAAGACAGAAAAAAATTTTTAAGCCTTGAACTGCTAAAGGCCTTTGAAGTATTTGCTCAGCTTTCCAATTCTTCTTTTGAAATGCTGGATGGTAGCATCTGGGAGAAGTGCCAGGCTGATTGCATCAGATTCATTGTGACTTTGTTGCCAGCAGGTTTTCCAAGGTTCTTGCTGGGCACCTCTCCTCCTCAGATTTTATTTTTGACGTTTCCTCCCTGCCTTTTCAGCTGGTTCCAAACTCATTTAGGAGAGGAGTACCAAGACAATAAAATCCCTGAGGTTGGTACATGGAAGTGCCTTAGAGCTTGGGAAGTCTTCAGTTACTGTGCAGGGCAAATACAGAGGGTAGGTATTGTCAGGTAAACAGGTTAGTTGTGGTATCTGATTGAGAAACTACTAGGAAATCCAAGAAGTTCTCCTCAGCAGATACGTAGTTTCAAGAGCTATGAGGTACCTTATTTGTGCAAGTGAGATTTTAAAGTTAACTCTCTGCTGCAGGGAATCCTAATTAATAATGTGCCAACAAAGCAGAATAATTGAGACGAGGCTCTTGCAGCTCTGCAGCCTGGAGAAGGAGACTGCAGCTTGTCGTGGTGGGGGTCGCTTTACCCTGCCATTCAGGAGAAAACATGAAGATTTCTTGTCTTCAAGCCTGATTACCTAGAGGTAGTGGGCAGGAGGTCTGCTCTTGTCTGATTGAGTTCTCAGTCCGATAGTGTGAGTTACTGATGGAATCCAGTTGCTTTAGGCATGCAGATGAAATTCCAGGCTGGCGTGAAAGAAATTGATGAAGTAATCAGAACCGTGCCTGCTGCTCTGGTTTCATTTGTAAAATATAACAGATGGTGTTTGTGTGGCTGACAACTGCCCCTTCCCAAGTGCAAGATTTTTATTACCTTGGACATGTTGTAACTCATGAGTTATAACAGATTCAGAAGCCCCAACCAGCTCATGCCCCAGCCTCAGACCTGTGCGGCAGGCAAGCAGCTGTAACGCTGCAAAAGGATGGAGCCAGGATCTGCCACCATGCCCAAGGCTGCCCATGCTTCTGGGCTGGTACACCAGTTGTGAGGCAGCCTGTTAGTTTAATCTGTGATCTGCTGAGCACCTGTGCTCATCATGCAAGCAGCCGGAGCGGGCCGTGGCCTATGCTGCAGCTGGTGTTAGCGTGTTGTGTACGTAGTGATGGAAGGCAGACGCGCCAGGCTGCAGCCTAGCATTACAGGCTCTTCCCACCATGTAACTGGTTGTGCTTGTCTTATGCCCTTGGCATGTGACTCAAGTTGATGAGTGAAAGAATGTGAAAGCAGGAACAAGTAATTGGAGAGCCAAACTTGGAGTGCTTTGAGCGCGTGTTTGGACATTTCTGTTACAAAGCAAACTACTAAGAAAGACAGCCTGAACATCTCACAGTATTAATTATTGTGCTTGCAACACTTTAATCTAAAAGGATTTCCTGTGTCTGGGATGTAGGAATCATATGATGTCAACACTTAGTTACAAATTACTCTTCATAATCATGACAAAACTTGTAAAAAAAACAAACCCAGAACATAATTATATCTGAACTAAGTATGTAGAATACATATGGCAGTATTTGTCCATGTCTGTAAGAAGCATGACGTAACACCCTGGAAAGTATGAGCTACAATTTAAGTTGATTAATCATGATGAAGCTGGAGGGGGTCAGTATGATTATCCAACCTGACCTCCTGTATAACTCAAACCACAAGTCATCTTTGAATGAATTCCCATTTGAGCCAAACTTACCATTAGGAAAAAAATACCCGTATCAATTTAGACATGCCTGGGGGCAGGGAAGGGGAAGAGGTATTGGCAGTCTGTAAGTTATTCCAAAGTCTAATTATGCTTGTTTCTTTTAAATGGCTTATTTCTAATAGGCATTCACATATTGTGAATTTACAGTGGTAGATCTCATGTAGTCTATCAACCAAAGATAAGACAGCCTTTTATGATCACGTTTCCCTTCCCCATGTAGGTACTTAGTGACACAGTTTTATTTCCTCTTTGTGAAGCTTTGTAAAGGGTTTGTAGAATTCCTAAGTATGAGGGTGTTTGTTTGTAAAACTTCTCCACATTTTTTTCATCGTCTTCAATTCATTCTTTTGTCACGGGTGCTGAATTCTAGCAGTAGCCACGGTGGTGCCCAGCATGGGGGTAATGCAGCCCTTCACCTCCCAGAACTCCTGCTGGATGGGCTGCGACGACAGTGACTCACATCACTTTAGCACAGTAACTCGCCTGAATCTTTCTCCTGAACCGCCCTGTTTAGGTAGCTGACAGCTGAGCCCTCCCTTCTTACAGGGCGCGCAGGACAGACATGTGGAAAGAGGCTGTGTCTTGTCCCAGCAGGGCTTCGTGGTGGATGTCACGCTGCCTTCAGATCCAAAGACAGTGGTGCTGGCGCGCGGGAGGAAGCCAAGCTGCGGTTAGCAAGCCGCACGTCCTGGTACGGGGCTGCCTGGTCCTGCGCTGCCCTTTCCACACAAGAAGGGCAACGTTGAGCGGCGCCTGGTGTCTTTGTGTTCGGCATATACTGTGTTTCTGTGGTCCCCGGAGAAAACTGGGATTCTTACTGTTTCCCCTAAAGAAAGGCCAATCCCAAGGTTTCCTGAGGTAGTCTGGTCTCGGGGGTTCACCCGACTATGAGATCCTCCGCTTTCCTTTTTCACGTAACATTTTATTTTATTTTATTTTATTTTTAATTTTATTTATTTATTTATTTATTGGGCTCTGGAAGGAGCTGGGCTCCGCCGAAGAGCTCGGCAGCTCCTTCTGCCTTGGGGCTGCGGAGCGCTGCCGTGCCGGAGCCGAGAAGCGCGGGACCGCGCTCCGAGTGAGTTTTTGGGGCGTTTCTGCGGCCTCGCACCCGCAGGGCGCGCTGTGCTCTCGCGAGAGGCGCCCCGTTCTCGCGAGATCGCCGCCGCTGGAGCTCTCGCGCGAGCGGCGGTCTCGTATAATCTCGCGCGAGGAGCGGCTTCCGCCTTTTCCGTCGGCGGGGCGGCACCATGGCGGTCGGCAAGAACAAGCGCCTCACCAAAGGCGGCAAGAAGGGCGCCAAGAAGAAAGTGTACGGCCGGCCCAGGGGCGCCGCGGCGGGGCGGGGGGGCGTCGCCGCGCGGGTCGCGGCGCCGGGATGCCGCGGATGCGGGGCGGATGGCGGCGGGCCGCGGATGGCGGCGGCGGCGGCGGCTGTCATGGCGGCGGCGGGAGCCGGCCCCGGTGTGGCGGTTGGCGGGGGGGGGTGGGGGCGCACAGCGCGGGGCGCCGGGCCGCGGCCTGGCGGGGGGAGGCCGGCGGGGGCCAGGCCTGGAGCCGGCCGGCGGCGTGCGGGGCCGGCTGCAGTTGTTCCCTGGTGCCTGTTAAGTGCTGCGCCCCGCGGTCGCCCAGTGAAGTGAGGCCTCAACAGAAGTGTGAAAATACGCTGCCTGCCTCATCTGAAAACGTCAGCCTGAGCTGTAGCGCTGTATTGCTTTTTGACGTCCTAGCCCCGTGATGTTTCTCAAGTTGCTTTCCTTTTTTCTGAGGTACACTGTGATTTTTGTGTGCTTCATTATAAAGTGCAGTATTAACTGTTTACATTAACACACTTATTAACCTGTCCATCTTAAGCTTGCAAACACCACATTTTGAAGTTTGCATTTCTATTTCACAAAGCATATGGGGAGGAATTACTTACTTCAGCCAGGTTTAATCCAAAAAATGAATGAAAATCTTTCTTGTTTTATTTAAATTAAGGGTTGATCCCTTCTCCAAAAAGGACTGGTATGATGTCAAAGCACCAGCAATGTTTAATATCCGAAACATTGGGAAGACACTTGTCACCAGGACTCAAGGAACTAGTGAGTAGAGGAGTTTTATGCAGTATATGCATGTCTGTTTGTTCCATGTGATAGTACTAAATGAGAATTAAGTGAAGAAATGGTGACACGTAGTTCTTGTTCACAATAGTATAAAGTAACATAAAATAAGAAAAGATTTCTAACTTGCTTGATTCCAGTGATCTTTCTTCATTTGACAGAGTGGTTTAAACCGATGGGCTTGGTTGCAGTGATTTAAAGGGGGGAGTTAATGCGGTGTGGCCCTTGTTTGCACAAGAGTACCAAAGTATGGAAATGATATGGGAAAAACACGCCTGAACTTTCTAGTAAATAGCTATTGTGGTAATTTAATGAATTTGAGAAAAGTTAAGAATTAAGGAATCATTGGGAATATCAGTGAGGGAGATGTGGAGACTGTTACAGGAGACTGTGGTCATGATAGGATCATAGAGACTTTCCCTATAGAAGGGACTGAGATTTGAAGCTTTTATGCAAGAGATCTTTGTCATGTGTATGGTTGCAAATGTAATCGGAGCATATGTAAACTTACTACTGAATGGGTAAAGGTTTTTTCTTTTTATATATAATACGAGGTACAGGTAATGCTTAGGTTGGTTGGTAGGGAAAGGAACTTTCTGTTAATACACAGCGATCTAGATAGACACAACAAAATGTTTTTGGACAGTTAGCCACATAGTATGGCTAAATACTTGCGTTCTGCTCTCCCAGTTGCATTTTAAGATATGCAGATTCTCAATACTATCTTAAACTATGCATGTGAAACAAGTAAAATTAGGGTCACTGCAGACAGCGTATGAGTCAGCTAATATTAATAAGGTTCATTGTTAGAGGCAGAGCTGTGAAATAGCTTGACTGTACTCAGATGTTTGTTACTTCTTTGTCTTTGAGTACACGTTGCTTTTTACATTTATCTTTTCATTAGTGTGTCTCAAAGTACTTTGCAACCTCTGCCCCCTTTTTTAAAACTACTAGGAATGCTGGAATTTACACCATACTGGTATTTGTTTTTAGTATCTGACTTATTGTAGAACGACTCCTCACAAAATTAATAAAACAAGGTGGTACTTTAAGTTGATTTATTTATGCTTAAGGCACATACACAGTTCAGCGTCACAAAGATAGTGGCATCACCTAACATTAGAACACATCAAACAGAAGTTCAGCATCTATCTAGTTTGAATAATACTTTTCTAAGTATAATAAAAGGTATTTTATTTTGTTGCATAATACAGAAATCGCCTCTGATGGACTTAAGGGTCGAGTATTTGAAGTGAGTCTGGCTGATTTGCAGAATGATGAAGTTGCCTTCCGTAAATTTAAACTGATAACTGAGGACGTTCAGGGCAAAAATTGTCTGACCAACTTCCATGGGATGGACCTAACCCGGGATAAGATGTGCTCCATGGTCAAAAAATGGCAGGTAAGTAGAGAACATAGTCTGTGTTGTTAGCAGTGTTGGTAGTATCTTTAGGAAAGGAAGTAACCATTGACACATTTTAAACTTATGTTCGAAGTGGCATCAGCAGATATTAATGAATGTCAGATGTATATTTCTGAGAAACCTCTCTGTCATGTTGAAGACACATGACTATGTTTCTCCTTTAGACGATGATTGAAGCCCACGTAGACGTCAAAACTACGGATGGTTACCTGCTGCGCCTCTTCTGTGTGGGTTTTACGAAGAAGCGTAATAACCAGATCCGCAAGACCTCATATGCCCAGCATCAGCAGGTTCGCCAGATTCGCAAGAAGATGATGGAAATCATGACCCGAGAGGTGCAAACCAATGACCTCAAAGAAGTTGTCAATAAGCTGTAAGCTTTGGTTATGTTATTCCCTCCACCACCACTGTTTTAAATAGTTGTATGTTTATATATTGAGTACTCACTGTGTGAGTGAGTCACCAGTGCTTCACTTAACTGTTTGGCATAGAACATGCAAGGTATCTCGTCTGTGTTGAAAAGCTAGTGTGCCATTTTGTTTGCATGTTCTCTCGGTCTCAGCATCATATATGATTTCCATCAACAATTGTGTTTGCATAAATGTAAAATCAAACTCTTGGAGATTTTTTTGATTCATGTTTCTAAAATTGTAATTTTGGTCAGCTGGAGTTGCAAATGTTCTAGGTTCTTCTGATAGAATGAAGTTTTTGGAAGTACAGTGTTTGCTTCCAAAAGCTGGATTGCAGATTCAGTGTCAAAATGAGGGCACTTGTGTTCTGTCCCTTACAACATTGCAAAGAAAACTGTATCTTGTAGTCTAAACATACTCGAAAAAATTGCCAGAGTGTGAAGGTGGTATTGAAGCAAACTCCTGCTTAAAATTATGTATTCTTAAGGATAACTTTAAATGTATGCTGCTGATTAGAAGCAGGTGAAATTTGAGCATTCTGATACTGATTTGCTCTCTGACTTCTCAGGATCCCAGACAGCATTGGCAAAGACATAGAGAAGGCTTGTCAGTCCATTTACCCTCTTCACGATGTCTATGTCCGCAAGGTGAAGATGCTGAAGAAGCCTAAGTTTGAATGTAAGTCAATTACTGCTACCATCTAGAGCTTTAAGAGGGACAGTGCTGTTTTAAAATGTCTGCTTTTAGGTAAAGACTTTTTAAAGCAGCATCACAGCTATAGCAGTTAAAAGGCTTGTCCTTCTAGTCCAACATTGGCTGTCAGGTTTGAAAGCCAAACAGTGATTATTCAGTTTGGAGCATTTTTATGTTCTTGGCTGAAGAAGCTACCAAATGTTTAAAGACTCTGGCTTGGGAATGAATGATGACAAAATGTTTCGGTCCCAGATGACTTGAAATGATTTTATTTTCCCATATTCTGACATTCCCAAAACTATTAAAAAAAAAAAAAAAAAAAAAAAAGCTTAACTAGATACTTCATTCTGTAACATAGTTATTGCACTGCTAGTTTTTGTCCCATTGTGTCAGTTAATTATGTAGTCTCCTTGCACAAGTTTTGTGGAATTGACTGTATAATATCTACATTAAATGTTCTTGTGGTTTAATTTTCAATGATGAGCAGTTCAATAACTGCTCTAAAACTCTCTTAAGTAGGTGTATCTCTCACCATTTACATTACTTTATCTTTTTAGTGGGCAAGCTCATGGAACTTCATGGTGAAGGTGGTGGTGCTGGAAAACCCTCTGGGGATGAGGCAGGCGCTAAAGTAGAGAGAGCTGATGGATACGAGCCGCCTGTGCAAGAGTCCGTCTGAAACTAAAAATGGCTCAAAAATAAAGTTTTATTATACAGAACTAGTGTTTGGTTGCCTGTATTGCTACTAGACAACTTTGCTACTGGACATGAATGGGTATTTAGTAAGGTAAAATTACTACTTTGATTTGGAAGGGGAGGGGGAGAATCCTTAATTGACTTGGACAGCTGTTTTTTGTGATTGGTGTTGCAAGATAGGTGGAACTGTGTTGCTTGTTCTTTCTTGAAAGGTGCTGTTGGAAAGTACAATACTGAGGTTTCTGCATGTATTTTTTTCTAATTGCTTGTTCCTCACAAAAAGAACATTCTTATGGATATGTGTAGAAGTTGTAGCTTCAGTTATATTGGCGGTTCAAGGTGCTTCAAAAGCTAATCTGTAATTAGGATGCTGAAAAGGGAAAGGTATTCTCATTTCAGAATTTTCTGTTATAAGGGGTTCTTAAGGCTTTATCAGACTGTTCTTGAGAGTTACATGTGTTTAAGCTTTTGGGTAATTATTTGATGTGACCTCTTTTATTGTATAGATTTGGTCTCTGACACTGAAAAATGTTAATAGGTTTTTAAGTTGTAATTTTCATTATAGAAGCAGTAATAAGAGTTTTGAGCAATGTTGAAATGTAGAATATGCTTGAGAATAGGTTTGTGTGTGTGGCTTGCTAAAACTCCCAGAATTGAGAGGTAATCATAATCGCGATTGAAAGGCAGTGCTCTCCATCTTGAAAATATAGCACTGAAAAGTCGTTAAGCAAATCAGTAAAGAGCACTGTTGCATTGTCTGGGTTTAAGATGGCTCTTCTCATTTTTGCTTGCTGATTGGCTTATGCAAGCTTAAAAATTGGAGAGTCTGTTTTTCTGGATAGAACAACGTGTTGCACCGTCAGTATGTTCTGTCCAAAATTAATACAGGATCAAACCTAAGCTTTTTGCTGTTAAACTTGTAAGTTTGTGATTTTGAAACTGAGAGCAAAATGGTACTCACTGACCTGTTTTGGGAGGTCTTTTAGAGAATAGTTGTGGTTCTTACTGTTAGCTGTGAAATCCCTTGGGAAAAGACATAAAGTAAGGAAAAGTTACAGTATTGTGGGGTTTTTTTTTTTGTTTTTTTTTTTTTTTTTAAAGATATTAGGGGAAAAAAGTAGATTGAGGGACACTACAGATACAGGCTGTACTTTCAAGAATTTTTGCCTTTTCGTAGTGATAGATGTAGACAGTCATAGATAATTCTGTTTTGGAACAAAGAACACTGCAAAATCAAAAGCATGTGCTGTAATCGGTTATTTAGAGACTTGTAGGTGATTTCATGTAGTAATTCCAAATTACTATTTTAATAGGAATCCAAATCGGGTTTTGGCCAATGATGCTTTTGGTTTAAGGTATAAAATGCCATATTGACTCAAGGTAAGTCTTTCTGGGGCAAAGAATGTCTCTTTCTGCCTCTTCAAATAGTGCACATTTTTAGTCAAAAAGTTGGGAAGCAGGCACAGATACAATACTGGTAGACACTGTGTCATTTCGGCATTCAGCCGGCGCTGCATTCCTGCACTTCGCAGGGCTGCGGAGGAGTGAATGAGGGAGATGGATACCTCCAGGCTGGGGAAGTGACTCGGTGAGTGCGCGTGGCACCCCCGCAACAACAGGAGCATGGGACTGGGAAGGCTCACAGTGAAGGGCACAGCCACAATGTTATTTCTGTACTCAGAGACATAATACTTGCTCCCACAACCCTTACGTTTCATTGTAAAAATGATTTAAATAGGTTGTTCAATAGGGATTATAATCAGGATGTCACATACTAATGTAAACAGTTACTGTAGATTGCATTTCACATAGTTGTATCTCCACAGTTTCATTCTACTCAACTGTGGCAAATCCTATTCATTCTGCTATTCTGTGCAACATTCTGCATTGAATTTTGTGTTTGTCATATCAGTGAGTGAGCGCGATACTCCAGTGAGTCTGAATACAAGCTTTTAAGAGGAAGAATTGAATTTTTTAATTGCCATCTTCTCTTTTGCTGTAAAGGAGTGTCCAAATGTGACATCTGGGATGTTTTATTATGAGGTAAGTTTATAGTCAAAACTATGTTTTAAATGAGGCAGGACTCTTTTTAAATGGTAAATCACCTTATGGGAGAATTATGAAACTCGGTGAACTGATTTGTTAATTCATCTTAATCTTACAAATCACTGCTCTGATCTGAATATGAATACCAAAATTAGCAAGATACTAAGTTCCATACCATAGATTTGTCAGGGATTAAGCGCTCTAAATGCTGTTGCTGGCAAGTTCCCAGTACAGAATGTGTTAGGCAGTGAACACATCCACCAAAAATCTTGTAAGATCTTGAAAGTGATAGGATGTTTACTTCTGCCTCCACTTTTTTGTTCCTATTTTTCTGAGTATAGAAATATCTTTGTTATGTAGCTAAGTTCTAAATCAGTTAACGGGTTAAAGAAAATTTCCACTTGCAGATTTTTAAGTGAGGAACCTCACTATTTCAGGTCTGAGGATTGTCACTAATAGTTCTGGATGAGTTATTACTATAGTATCTGCAAGATCTATATACTAAGCAGAATATACAAATGCCTATATAGGCATTTTATTGCTAAATCATTTCCAAGCTCATTTCGCGGACGTATTTTTTTGTCGTTACTTTTTCCTTCTGTTTGTTGGTGTGAGGAGTATATCTTGCAGAAAGTGCAAGAGCATTTTGGAAAATAACAAGAACATATTCTTAAGTTTGACTTCAAAAATTGTTCTGCTGTTTCATGCTGTGGGTGGGGTTTTTTTGTTTGTTTTTTGTGTTTAAACAGTAAGCTATTTGCTAGCATTGCCATATAGGAGCTTTAGGTAAATGGTATGCTTTATAAAATAATTGCAAATGGAGAAAAGTAAGCAGAAGGAAAACTTTGTGCATTTTCTGTATTTCTTTTTTTTTTTTTTTTTTTTTTTTTTTTTTTTACAAAAAAAAGACAGAAAATCATGGCTTGTGAATAGCAGCAATCGGCAGAGCACGTTTAAGGTACGCTTAGAATTGCTAATCACTTCTGTTTGTTACCACTTGGGCTTGGCCTGTGGTTTAGTCACAGTGCGAGCGGAGTATTAACTTCCTGTGTGATGCCAGGTGGTTGCAGGTAGCAAATGTTTTGGATTCTGCAGGGGGCAAGTGAAACACACCTGAAACTGAAGGCTTGATTAAGCTGTGTTAGAGTTGTCAGGAGCCTTTGGGGGGTTTTGGACTACTCATGAAAGGATGCAATACTGTACTATATTAATTTTTTTTAGCTCTTTCGTTAAAAATCTAAGCAGAATAAAACCATCATGCCAAGTGGAGACCTCAGCTCTCCACAATATACAACGATAAAAATGCAGTCATGACTTAATTATATTTAAAAAAAAATTTACTGGTTAATTACATCTTTAATTTACAGTGGTACCATAACAAACTTAGTGGACTTGTAAAAGTTTACTTAACACACTGATATTTGTACACAAAACAAAGTCTTCCTCCTAAAGGTATTTCCAGAGGATGGGTCAAACAAGAGAAGCCTTGAGTGTATCAAAACCATTCTCTATCCTACTAATGTGTCAGGCCCTAGCTGAATTTCAAGGTTACATCTGAGATTTGCTACTATGCTGCAGGTATGATTTGTGACCTCATTCCTACTTTGGTACAAATTATGTACTGTATACTTTCTGTAAAAGCCAAGCAGTTAATTTCCTTCATTTTTAACAAAAAAAATTGATTTTAGCTGACTGCAGTAATGCACACAGCCTTCAGATGGCACTCCTTGCTCTGAATGTCAGGCTTTGCTGCTCTTCTAGCCCTACATAGTAAGGAGGAGAGGATTAAAGTAAAGCAGAGTGGGTTTATCTACTGACAGGCACAGACTTTAAACACCGAACGTAAGTTACAAAAACAACTGATCAATGTACAATTATAAAAATAGGGGGAGAGGAAATTGAAAAAATATAAAAATTTAATTCTACTTTAAGACTTGTATCAAAATTTTAGAAAACTGCCAGACAAAAAATAAGTAAACATCATACACTTAATCCTCACCTACCTCCACAATGATTACGTGTATCTTTGGAGGACTTGGGTATTCTGTTTTATTTATTTATTTTATTTTGTTCTCCCCTTCCTGTGCTTACAAGAGGTTCATGAAGTGCCCTGGCAGGGGTCATGGAGAAGCAGCATGTTTTAATAGAGTGATCCACTGAAAGTTTGTGGCTGAGAAGGCTTGCAGCAGTCAGAAACCTCTCTCTCTCTGCTTCCTCAGAGTCCTACAGAAGGAAATAGATGTTATCTCTGAATAAACAATAAGAATCTTTGGCCTTTCCTGGCAGGAGAGCTTGCGGAGTGGGAAGCGTTGTCCTCAGACGTGGTTTGTGTTAGTCTGATTCCACAGGAGCTCAGGACGGGCTCGGCGGTAAGGTAAAACTGAGTAACAGCTGTATAAATTGTCTTGTTTCCATCTTTGTGGAATAGCACAGGGTTTATAATTCTGTTTTCCTAATGTTAATCCCCTTAAAGAGTAAAAATCCAATTCTCAGCTTGCTAAAGCTGTGTGTGATCTTCATCCCCCAGATGCGGTAGCAAGTACTGATGCAGAATAAACATGTAATGCTCTTTCATGAAACTTCGAGAGAAGCTGCGGTGGTAAACCGGAGCGCTAATGACCGCGTCTGCATTTGCAAGCACTGTGGTACCGCAGCGCCCCTCGGGAGCAGAGCGGTGCTGAGGGTGTCCGGGCTGCACGCACTTCAGCGGGGGGTGGCAGCAGGTGAGCTCCGGCCTGCGCGCGCGATGCTGCACACCCATTCCCTGCTGGGGAGACTTTCGGGGGAGTTTTGGCTGAAAGCTTGCGCCTGCTGCCATGGGAACAACAGTGCGCTGAGTGGGGAGGGCTGCCCTCAAGGTCCGGCTCGCTTACCTGCAGCTAAACGCTAATTTAGACGCAGCCCAGCCTACTGTAGCTGTATGTCTTCGTTGCCGTACCTGGATCTCCCATCGATAAACCTTTAAGCAGATACGTGACTAAATCAAACTCTCCCAAGGTCAGTCATGATGATGCGAGTTTCCACCATCTCCACTTGCACTCAGCTACTGGCCCTTTTGGCCGCCTGAACTTTCCAGGCCTGCAAATAAGCATTTGTAAGCAGTGGTCCTTGGGAAAGGCGTCACCTCCCTCGCTGAAGTAAGAACTCATGCTTAACAACTTATGTTTCCTTTCTTACATGGTACAAAAGCAATGGATGGAATACTGTCAATGCTGAAAGAGCCAACCACAGCATAATTTTGTTTTATATTTCAGTCTGGTAAGTTAGCTATTAATCAAGATACGTTTAAACTAGTTTGTCAGGGGCCAAGTGTCATGAGAAGTAGTTTACTTCTCGAAGTTCTTATAATCTGAAGCTACCTCAATCATGTTTGTTTTAGTTTATGTACTTCAAATTGCACTGCCTTTTACTAAATTATTTTGTTACAGCTTCTTGAAGTAACTTCTCCCCAGCTGCTTGTTTTTTTTCCTTCCCTTAAGGCCTTGATAAACCATTTATAATGATACTCAGTATAGCAGTATGTGGTAACAAAGTGAAAATGAATCCCTGTGGCTGCTGAAAGCTAAAACTGAGGCTGTTTCATATCCTTCACGTCAAGGATAGGAATAGCATTACTGAAGTATGTTCCAGTGCTGGAGAGTGACAAATGAAACGCAGAGCGAGTGAGGACTGGCTTTCCCTGGACGTACAGGAGGAGGGGGGGGGGGGCAAATAGCCTAACTACTGCAGAGGGGGGATCTGAGGAAGCTTGTGCTGGACACTGCTTATTGATTTAACTTCAGCCAGGAGAAGAAGGGTAGGGTGGTGCTTGAAGAACAGCAGATCATGGAAAAAATACCCTACAACTGCAAAGGACTGGGGGGGTGGGAAGGTTTAAGAAATGACTTGCACTGGTTTAAACACTATCAAGAGGCAAAACACTTAAATTTTACTTTTCTGATCCCCCTGTATGAACAGTTTTAGCAGAGTACTACACACAAGGATTCACTTCTGAGTTTTTCCTCTATCATTATTAGATTTGATAGTTTTCTACAGAGATAAGTTATCTTCCTTATCATCTAAGTCATAAAACAAGTGGATTCTACTTCAATGTGGAAGTCAAGCAGTAATAAAACCTGAATATTGAACTTGATCTACATACTGAATGCTGTAATTATATCTTAAAAACTATTTTTTAATTTAGATTTAAGAAACAGTTTTTAAAGAAGCTCAAAGAAGCTTATTTTATGCAGACTTTATACATGATAAATGTACTACCAGACAGTAAACTTAGTAGAATGTTAAGAACAAGTTAAAAATTTAAGTGAAAATGGTACTTCACCACCATACTTCCCTCGTTGGAATCTGCTAAAAATCCTGCTTTTACTTACTCTCAGAGCATTCATGAAGCATGACTGAATACACTGTCACAAAAGACTAAAATTATCGTATCTGACTTCAAGATACGGGTATGACTGTCTAGAAAAAGTAGTGCAAAACATTTTGATAGTCAAAAAATGGCAATGTCCTTGTTTGCTGTGCCTTTGGGATGGAAAACATTCTCTCCCACACGCAGGGAGCACGAAGGCAGGCAACGCTTTATGGTGTTTTCAAAATTTGAACAAAGTTTTTGGGAAATATCCCAGATTTTCCTTGCATCTCTCCACTCATCCAGTCCTCATCTACAGATTCCAGCTCTGTTATCGTATCGCCTGCCTGCAAGAGAATGAGTAATGTGAGCCAGGACAGCTTACTGTAAAATGTTAATGCATGCAAAGCTGATGTTCTTCAGAAGCAGTTTGTATCAATCACACAGAAGACAAGTAGGACAAGGTCAGTCTCTCTTCTCCTGGTAGTTAGGCCTCTTTGAGACTACATTTGCCAAAAAGGGTTCTAACTCCTATTAAGGTAAGCAAAGACCTGTCATATGTTGAAAAATCACCACTTTCTGGAAAGAAAAAGTAGTACACCTAAACAACTTCTTGTGTTGCTCAAGCGCTTTAGGGTAGGTATGTTAGCTGGCCTACAGGCTGCTGCCTTACGCACTGTTTGAGCATATTCTCGCTTTATTAAAGGGTTTCTTCAAATGCTTCAAAGCTTTTCTTTCAATTTAGTCCCATTATTTCCAGCACTTTTGAGCTCTCCTCTCAGTAGAAGTTCCCCAAAAGGTATGCAGCGGTCTAACTTCAGTCTGGTCTTTCAAATAAACTCCAGATCTTGTTTGATCTTTGTTCCTGTTTTCATCTTCCCATGCCCCACCCTTCATCTGAAGTATTGTCATAGCCCTCGCCTTTCTTCCAGTACCTCAGAGTCCCCCTTTTCCTCTTTAAATAATCACCTATTCTTTCAGCATTGCAAGCTCCTAATGCAGAAACTAATTATCTTGCCAGCCTTAGAAAGAGAAAAAGAGTATGTTCTTGCTAATAAATGCTCTTTTGGACCTGCTGTCAAAGTCTGCTGCTTCTCAGAAACTTGCTTTTGAGGATATAGTTATCTAAATCATGACTTGCAATCTAAAATGGCATGCTGTTTCTTATTCATGCTTCTTAACATTATCTAGGCATCCAGCAAGAATTGCATTTCTCCCCTTGCCCCCACAGCAATTACGTATCATGCTGCCAAACCCTTTTGGAGTCCCAGACTCTTCTATACTACGCGTCCCTTAGAGCCATCACTGCTGTAACACTGGTGCTCTTGCTGTTATCACACCTTCTCTGCTGCCTTTCTAATTAAACAAGAGGCTCCTTTAACTGTATCAACTGATCAAGAACTGAATATAGCATTTCTGCAAAATGAGGGTGGCTTTGTTTTGTCAAGTTTGCTGGAATAGTTAAGTCGGAGGTAGACTGATTCCTGACCTTTTTTCAGTGTCTCCTGTTCCATATTGGTGAAATCTTTGAAGTTTTGGTAAGGACAAAACCTTCGAGAAAGGCTGTTTATCAAATATGTTAGTATTTATTCCTCATCCTTGTGCTTCATTCATTTTATGTCTGTTTTTAATACAGATAAATCCTTTTTAAGCATTCCTTATGACCACAGGTTTTAAAAATTTGGTTAAGAGGTACTTACTCTGAATGAAAGCTCATCTTCATTTTCTCCATGAAAATTATAAAGAGCTTTGGCTTTTCCTTTCCTGCCTCCTTGAGATTGTGACGTCTCTACCCTGGCTGCAGAATACAGACAACACAAGTTATTTGGGTTGGAGTGAACTACATATCTTTGTTTCTAGAGAAGTTTCCTGTCCTCCTTGTGGTCTCTCCCCAGTACAGTGCCCACTGCTGATGTTTAGTAAATGCAGGGTCCTGCTGGGGGAAAAAAAGCCTGTCTCTACTCATGCCAGTTCATTTTACGGTACTAACTCATTCTCATGCCCTGCTTATAAAGGGGCTACATTTAAAGTCAACTTTCTTAAACTTTCCAATGGCAGTATTGAATGAAAGCTGTATTTTCCTCTTTGGAAGTGAAAGTGGGTTTGTACAGCTGCACTTCCAGGTAGGTGGGCTTTATTCCTGCTTTGCTTTCACTCATGGCTTTACTTTCAAACTATGAAAAACTTGATTGTTTGAGTCCTCTGAGAAGGTTTTGACTGCATGGATTCTAGGGAAAAGGAGCAGCTTTCTCTAGGGAAAAGAGAGCCAGCAGTTAATCTCCTCTTCCACCAACACAATTACAGTAGTTTTGTGGGAAGACTGAGCAGTTGCAGTAGTGTTTCTGTCCAGCTGAGAGAGACTCTGGGTCCCCACCATCATTTACAGCCCTGAAGTCCTACGGAAGATAGCTCAAGAGCTGCATGAGTGAAAGGGAGGAATCGGACTGTGGCTGATGGCCCTGTTTTGCCGGTGCCCAAACCAACCATTTCAGAACCTAAATCACGCTCCCCAGATTACTTGATGTCTAAAGCACTATATTGCCATTATTTGTGATAATACTTCAGGACCTGGTTTAGCTTTAGGATATTATATCAGAGGTGTCACGTGGCTTGTAATGCAATGGAATAGTTGGCTTCTCCCCAAACTCAGTATCTTACGGTCACAACCTATGAAATAATGATTTGCCTTCTAATAGGAGCACTGTACCTGAGAAGGTCCGAACAAAAACTGCTGGGAAAATCCCTTCCTTTTCATTCAGTCTTCCTCTGTACCACTCTGAATCTACTTGTTCCAGGATTTGGATGCAGTCTCCCTTTTTAAAGGATAAATCATCTTTGGTTTCTGCTGTAAAATCATGAAGTGCTTCACACCACTCTACTGAATGTCTGTTGTTCTATTAAAGTGAACAACAACAACAAAAAATTAATTTCCGAAGCGTTAATGGAGACCATAAGCTCATCAATTCTGGTGAAAACAGGGGCAGACTTGGATATCCTGACTTTTCCCTCATACAATCCCGTCACTGCACATGTAGACTAGAATGGCATTTCAGTAATTATCACAGAACTCTGCCTGTGCTCAGAAGCATTCCTTTTTATCGTTAGTGGCTGGAGACAGGATTAATAAGAAATTCAAAATTAATCCACTGCAACAATACTTAAAAAAAAACAGAGCTAATGAAAACTTTGCATAGGCGCAAAGGATTAAAAAAAGAAACTTAGGTTAATTTGCAAGAAGTTATAAATTTATCAATTTAGACCAACTGTCACATTTCTAGATGTAACCATGCAACACTATGCAACTGTGGGAGTTGTGTTAAGTTTGCAATTTAAAGCTGTGCAGCAAATCTGCCATTATAATAGAAAGTCTGTGTAAGTCGATGAAAGATCTACATAAACTCTGGCCCCAGCCTATAAAATTCTATTACCTGAGGGAGGGAAGAGGAAACTTCCATCTTGTTCTTCAGTGATGCTCCTACACCTGTGTAGCAAAGGACAGCTTAGAATAGCAGCAGTGACTTTCAAAATGTTACTAATGCTGGAAATTTTAAATATTTGAAGTAATTATTAAGAACAACTTTTAAGTCCTACTATTTCTTATGTCTTCTCTCCTCTTTCCAACTCCTTCCCCCGTGCATTTTCCTTTTGGACTTTTACCCTATATCTTTTTATACTACCTGTATGTATGCAGTACAAAACTATGTTCTTGAGGAAGTTTTTTGCAGGGTTGCTAACATATTCATACCTGTTTCTGGCAGATCTTCAATTACTTCCACAAAATTCAAGGGGAAAATTCCAGATGTGCCTCTGAGCTCTCCTTTGGCCCATTCTTCATTTACATATTCTTTAAGGATAATAGTTTCACCTTCTGAAAAACTGAGCTCATCTTTCTGGTCTCCAATAAATTCGAATCGTGCAATGCATCTTGGGCCTCTGTACAAACAAGAAAAGCTATATATTTACTATTATTATCCACTTAGTAGTAAGAAGGCAGCATTATACAAAAAAATGATTGATATTATTTCATTAAAAAAGGGGAAAGAATGCACTGAAGATAGAACAGGTGGAAAACTTGGGTCTAACTCTGGTTATCTCTGCTCTCTAAGGAGGATGAATATGGTGTTTGAAGGGGCTGGATCAATACATGCTTTTTGCATTCAATTCCTGGTTGCTGCAGTATTTGGCACAAGCCCTTCTTTCTCTTCCAAAGGTAGCAAGAAAATCACCTTGATTCTGGGCTGTTAAGGGTTTGAGGGTTTTTTGAGTTGGCATCCAATTCAGACACAGTCAACCATGGCGGGGGGGGAGGCTTCTATTTGTCCCAAGTTTCAAATATATGGAGGTTTCATAGGGGAAAAGTAGTTTTTATGTACTTTGACAAACTTTATTCTGTACAATCCATTCCAAGGGTGGGAAAGTAAGTTATCTACCTAAGAGAGCAGCATTCATACATCTGTTAAGTTTAAAGAATTTGGTATGATACTGAACAGTGAATTAAGCTTTTTTTCCTAGCTTAAATAGAGTGAAAAAAATGTTTTCAATAAAAATTTGTGGACTACCATAAACACCATGCCAGAAAAGCAGAAATAGTAGAAATAGACTTTACTTCTTTCTACAGCATCATTTAATCAAATGTAGAAACTTGATTTCCACCCACCCACCCCAGTCATTCCTTCCTAAAAGGTTCAGGACGGCTGTATTACTTTGTTTTTATTTGTCAGTTGCAGGAGCAGCTTTTAAAAATAATATTTCAGTTAAGACAAGTCAAACTGTTAATTCCATTGATACTAGTCCCCAGCTCAAGCTGTGCAAGGTTGTTTGGTTTCTCCAAAGTGAAGACTCGCATAGCAGGTCACCTCAGCCTGACTCTGCTTTAATCACTGTTTAAACTTCACTTGGTTGTGAAATCCAACAACCCATCACTGAGTAGAAACACTATGGAAAGTTATTCCTTGTCCGCAACTCTTACAAGTTGTATGCAAACCAGAAATGAAAGTGCTTAACCCTGCAAATAAAGTGGTTGATGCATAGCCCAGTACATCTGAAAATCTGGTCTAAGAGAATCTCAGATTCACCTGTATAATTACAATACTTTAAAGTTAGATAGAGCGCTCTACTTAAAGTATAGCTATATTCCGGTCTATTTCTTCTTAATCTGTCAAACAAGCAGAAGCCCTGGAACGTCACCTCTTATTTAGGACGTGGGAGGAAAGTAACACAGCCAAAATCAGGAGAAAAGAGGACAGCGCGATGCTGCTGAAGTTAACCAAATAAATGCTTCAACTTTTCTCTAAATAATTTTTAGGATAAATTATGGGAGCTGCTCTTCTAATAGAGCTAAAGAGGAGGGAAAGGGAGTGAAGGGGGCTACATCTGTTTAAACAGACTTATTTTAAAGAGAAAAGTGATCAACTGATTTTTTTGAACCCATTAAGTGAGTTTTTAGTTTTTAATCTTTTACTTAAATGGAAAAGTCTTATTAAAACTTCATAAACTTTTAAAAATTAAGCTGTCAAAACATTAAAATATATTTTGGTGAGGTAGCCGTTAACCATATTAAGTTCAGTGCAGATGACACCAGCTTCCAATTTATCTTTCTTTTTACTTCCTAATAAATCAAGATGAAAAAGAAAGTAAGATTTATCTGACTCACTTAATAGAATGTGATGAACAGAGTATTTTTTTCCTGTTGTTTTCTTCTGGAACATCAATCTAATAAGAAAAAATACATACATGTAACTATAGTAAACTTAGCTGTTGTTAAAAATCATCTATTTGCAATTAAGCATCAGCTCTAGTTGTGACATCCATGTGACACTACACAATCACTCATATGCTCTGATATACGACTGTATTTATGAGCTTTTTGGTTTTTTGTACGTCTAATTTCTCATTTTTCAACATCATGCAAACAAGAAGCACTATTTAATGCTTCTATTATTAGTATGTTTTAATATTTCTACTGTGCGTGGTTGATTGACAGAAAAATGGGACTGGATGCTACTACATAGCACCAAACTCAATTGATAATTGCTGTGTGATCTACTAGCACAAAAAAAAAAATCTCACAATAGACAAAATTACTGTTTAGATGTTTGGGGTTTGGTAGTCCAGCATTTGCCATCTGTACTCGAAACAAAAACCTCTCACTTCAGCATGGATGCAGTGGCTGTGTACAAAGAAAGGTTAGTCTGGAAAAAAACAAAGTAATTGTTTTCATCTCATTTGCAGCTAGGCACCATGTGCTAATTATAAGACTTGGAGAAATCTAATTAAAACAAAATCACTATGTACACATCACACAGCCAGTTCCTTATCGCAAGAGGCCTGCAATTGTATTTTTGTTATGATACGAAGGATGGCTGACGAGATTGAGGCTAAGACTACAACCCTACAAACCCGAGCTAGGGGTCTTGGGTCACCGCTCCCTGTCACATAAGCCAGTGCCCATAAAAACAACAAGAACCTAATGTTTGTGGTGCTCTGAAAGTTTTAAAAGAAATAATAATAATGTATTGTTATTGGACATTCAGACATCAACCTGCTATCCAGCTCAATATTGTGAGACACACTGTACTGTACAGAGACCTTGCATCCAGATCACATCTCTGACATGAATGAGCAGGAATCAGAATTTACTCAGTAAATTAGTCCAGGTACTGTTCTCTTTCCCTAGTAGCTTTTTCAAATTTTGATGAAACAAAAGACTTTTGTACTCAAAGGGCAATTGTCTTTCAAAACTAAAACAAAAGTTTGAAAAGCATCTTCCCTCGCTTTTATGAAATTCTACGTTTGTATCAACGCTGAATTTGCCCCAAATATTCATTCCATTAACACAGTCTTTTTTTTAACTAGTCATCAGTAATGAGAACCTGCACATTAAATCGGTTGTGTAGAAGAGGCTAATTGATTTAGCTAGCAAATCTTCCTTGTGGAAGCAAGTTGAGCGTTGTTGCATTATTTCTAACCATGAATCTGTTTTTTTTTTTTGTTCAGCAAGTTTTCAACTGCTAAAATTCCTCTACAATCACACCACCACAAACTCAACAGGCACCCTACCTAACACGTTGTGATGATTACCGAATATTTAGTATTTTCGACGTAGCAGCGGTTCTCATCTCCTGCCAGCTGCCCCAGCTGAACACAGGCTTTTGCCGTCTTTAACGCCCAGCCCAGCCGGCCGCCTTCACTGCAGCCTGGCAGCGGTGCAGCGCTGCTCCGGGCCCGGGGCTGGTGAGCACGGCACAGCGGCCCTCTGTGCTGCTGCAGAAGGGACTTCACTCTTAAGAGGCCGGCAACGGACACAACCCAGATTTTTGAGGCACCGAACCATCCTCTATCTCTGTCCAAGATGAGCTGCCCAATTTGTATCAGCTGGGCTCCAAAACGGTACCCGTCTCTCGCCCGCAGCTCACAGCGAAGCGTCCCACTCAGCGACAGGCTTGCTTACGCTGCTCGGCTGCAGTAACAGCCTCCCTGCACTGTGCCAACGCACCCATTTGTGCTCCCTCCATACGGGGAGCACAGGGGACGCGATCCAGGTGAAAAATAATTTTGGAAAGGAAAACAACGCTTTGTTGGGCTGAATTGCTACCCTGCTCCAGCACGCTACTTGGCTGTAAAAGCACTGACCCTGGAACAGGTCAAGGGGACAAGAGCGAGAGAGAAGCCGGGGCAGGGGGCAAAAAGCAATCACCTTGCTGAATTTTGATTCTTAAATGCAGCTGGGAAAAATAACCTGCTGTACAGTCCCAGAGAAACTACCCCCGTTAACAGAGGAAATCTGGTGAGGGCTGTGGTTTTCCCACTCGGCTTGAAATTAACAGGAACATAATACCCAGACCATAAGTGGGGCTGCCAAATCAAGCATCTTTCAAATACCATGCAAACACGTTGATACCTCTTCTGTGCTGCCAGAGGGAAAAGGGGTTATTGAAATAGCGAATGGAATAGAACACACAGGAGCTATAGTAAACTGGAACCAGAAAACAAATGCAGTAGGATCTTACATAGCAGCATATACAAAGCCTACATACAACTACTTTAACAAAGCTGGCAGGAAATATCCCTGTGCGATTCCCACATTTTCCTCTGTACCACTCAGCATCGATTTTCTCCAGAAGGCAAACGGTGTCTCCAGAATGAAGGTCCAAGTCATCAGCGTGCTCTGTAAGACAGCATCATTACAGTTAAAGCAGCTGTCACAGGTGCTGATTTTTTTCTAAGTAAAGCCTTCTTGATATGAATACCCCAGACAAAAGCAGAATGCGTTTTTAAAAAGCCTTAAATAAACACTGCTAAACAAGTTTAGTTTAACTAAAAGACTGGCCCAACTATAGCTAAACCCATGGATTCGAACAACTTCACACGCAGAACTTGCAGGCTGAGCTTCCTGATTATTTTTAAGTTGTAATTCCTAAGAAAATTCCCATGTTGAAAGCTGTGGAGTAAAACAAGCTTCCAAAATATTAACCTGTACTTACCCGCAGTAAAATCATGCAAGACTACAGCATGAGGCGCATTTCTGTCAGAAACCTTTGGAGAATTGTTTGAATCCTGTCAACAATAAATAAATCCAAGTAGTGTATAAATCATGAAAGATACTAATACAGATTCCCTGTTATTTATTCTGAAAGTCATTTTCTGATTTTGGACACAATATTGTTATGATATCATACCTTTGGAGGTGACAATCAGTATTAGTCACAGACTGATGGGTCTGCGTCCTGTATGTCTTTTACCAATATAAACCAGAAGGGATTTCACTGAAATCTATTTTTCATCTAGTAAAGGGGAGGCAGGGAGTGATCACAGCAACCTTTCCTAGTGCAGACAAAGCCTCAGCTCTCTGGAGCTATCTTAGCAACCCTCAAGGCAAGGGTTATGCCCAATTTTGTGTGCAGCAGTGTGCTGTTGCTTGCTGTGTCACCAAGTATTTTCTTACTTCCTTGCTTTGAGAGAGCATCTCAGCCCAACTATCCCTATAACACAGAGCAGGGGCAGCAGATCTGTCACCTGCCAAATATTTTGGAGGGGAGAACAAGCCACTAGGCCTTTGCTTACAGGAACATAACGGTGAGGATAAATGACAAGTTTGTTATGGGATCTTTATAAAGGGAAATTATGCTATCAATGCTGACCCTTCACCTCTATCTCACCCACTAGGCTTTTCTAGCCTGTACTGACAGTCACTGTGAATTACTTTGAATGTAATTCATTGCATGCAAAAAAAAAAGAAAGAAAAGAAAAAAGACAACTCTAAAAAAAATCCCCAGCATGGATAAAGATAAGAACAGAATAGTATGAATTACAACCGATTCCATAGAAATCTATTTAAACCATGGAGGTTTCTGATAAAAATCAAAAAGGCTGCTTATAGCTCAGTTACTTGTTAAAATTTATCCTGTAGTAATACAGTCATGCCCTAAAACAGGTTAAGTCCTATATAAGCAAAAAGAGAGGAAAATACTTTGAAATCCATACGTCAAAGCTAATTCACTGGTGTGTCACGTACAGCACATTACAAAACTAAATGCTTACCTTCTGCCCACTTTTCAGACATGCAGCAAGGGAAGTGAGAACCTTCATATGAGACAGAGGAACTTTACCAGCTTCCTCTCCATTCTGGCACTCCAAGTAATTACTGTCGCTCTGCTCCACAGCAGACTGTCCCCAGGCTTTAAGGCGCTTCATTTTTTTTTTGTGGTTGTTTTGTTTTTATTAAAGATTTAATAAACCACTACTATATTTTTCAGTGTAACTTTCTATAGCTTATGTTAAAGCATTCAATGCTTTAATATAATAGGAATCTTAATGATTAAATATGTATCAGTAGAGACACATGCTTTACCTTACAGGACAGTTCTCCATGGTTCCTGGGAAGAAAGTTTTCCTTGGCAACTCCATGAGGCACAGGTAGCTTGAACAGAAACAGAGGGGAACAGAACAGTTTGTTTCATTTCTAAGCATCTCAAATTTCTATTGCATGTGAAAATACTCAGATGATGGAACTACTCAGACCACCTACTATACCCATTTAGGAGTCTGGCAGAAGAAGATAGGTTCCTTTGGAAAGCATTCAAAACAAGTCTGCAGGCGGTATGAACTGCCTTTGGGAGAAACCTGAGTGTTGTCATCAGCTTTAAAGGTATCTTAGCCACCTAACTTACACCACGCCACACGGTACCTGATGTTCAGCAATGGACTGTAATACAGGAAAGCGTTCTTCTGTCACGGAGGGCACTGGAGAAACAGTCTGGGAGGAAAATTTCATAGACACTAACATGTGAGAGCAGGGAATTACTAGTGAACTGCTACTGGAAAAAAATCTCACCTATGAAATACGTCAAATGTTTCTTACATAAACACGAAGGAGTATACCAGATAGCAATCAACATGTTTCCCTTATCTCAGCTCATGTCCCTGCTCATGCTAAGATACCACTTTTTCTTTTACTCCTCCTCTCCACCAAGCATCTAAAGGCAGGAGTGCAGATCAAAGAGAAGGCAACAGAAGGCTTCCACTTTGGGCTGAATGTGGTTTTTATGCTACGGTTGTGTGTTCACTTCTTTGGCAATAGCACTGGTTCAAGCAGTCCCTAGCTCTGCTCACTAACCAGTTCTAAGCATCTAGAGGAAGACTCCTTTTTATCACTGATATTCATCTATTTATACTTCCTATCCTCTAAAAATGCACACAATACCAAAAGAAACACTTTAGAATGAAAAGGCATGGCATCAACAGGATGAAAGCCCTAGGAGGCACAGGCTCAGTCTCTGAGCTGATTGTGAAGGCTGACTTTTTTTTTTTTTTTAAATACACACACAGACACACACACACACACACACTTAGCATTTATATAGTGCTTTCTCCTCTGTTACATTCCATTGCATATTACTACTTATCTGTTAGTGTTTTCTAAGGAAGACTTTGCTGATAGATGAATTGTGACAGCCGTATCATAGTAACCTACCTTCATATTTTTTTCACTACTGTTTTCACCAGCACTGTTTTGTAAACAATAATCTCAGACAGAATATCTCAACTCTCACCATGTATTTCTTGTAGAGAGGATGACCTGGTTTAGGCCTAGGAGGTAATGCTGGATCCTGATTTTTTAAGACTTGGCTCTTTGCTCTCCTGGGTCCCAGTCTGAACTTGCTGGGTTTTTTATCACAAGCGATGTCAGACGTGGAACAAGAAAGAGGGTCCTTTAGGGAGGAGGTCTTGACTGCAGAGAGTTTTGGTGGAGGTGGCCTTCCAGGAACACCTTTAGGTGGGGGAGGTCGAGCCGGTATAATCCTTCCATCCACAGGCCTAAAAAATAGGGTGAACCATCAAAGTAATATACATCTTAGTAAGCCTGCCACCTTATCCTCCACCATAGCTTTAGCCATGGAGCACTGAATCAGGAAATCTGACTCACGATGACCTGTATGACTGTGGTACCTACAGCTCTCCAGGCATACATGAACCCTTCAGATACTGGGACTCAATGATCAAATCCTTAGACAGATTCTTTTACTACATATTTCCAAGTCTGCTCACCACTTCTGCTAATCAACGGCCTACTAGCTTTCTTGGGACCTCAACATGCACTGCAGATGTAAAATCTTGGCTACATGTGCTTATGGGCCCTGGAAGTAAAACTATTCCAAAAATACAATTTTGTTTGGGTGTTACTGGAAAATCTTTGGCCCCTTACTGCAACTTTCTGCTACAGTTCGTTCTCTCCCTCTCTCCCATATAGCGTAATTCAGCATAATTATTTATTAGCATGAAGTTCTCAACGATCCATAAAAATTGTCAAACCATAACAGAATGTGCACTAATGGGATTTTGGGGTGTCCTAATATGTCTGTGTTATCCACCACTTAAGAAGAATATTACCAGTTTATTACTGCACCCACTAGGAGTTCTCTATTGCTATTGAGCATGGATTTTTTTAAAAATTTCAAAGCAGATTTACACTTACATTCACTTCCACCTCCCCCCTTCTTTGCCTCATCCTTTTTTTAATTTTGACAAAAGAAGAAATTTCAATTTAGACTGTTCTAAATCTAGACACAAACCAACTCACATGTTTGTGAGGAGACTCAGGTAAACAAGAAAACCGTATCAGGCAAATCACTGAATTATTATTCCTTACTTTTTTTTTTTCTTAAATCAATTTGAGCAGAAAAGCAAAGGGACAAAATTTTTTATCTACTGCAATTCCAGAGAACCTCAGGAAAATCAGAAATACTGCTAAACAGATGAGGAAAAAAAGTAACAAACACCTAAGGGGCAATATTAAAGTGTTTCCACATCAGGTACAATCACACTCCTTCCTGCGAACAAACACTTATTATTATCATTAGACTAAGATTCATAACTGAAATAAGATTCTCTTCTCCTGACACTACGAACAGAGTAAACTCTGTGTTTAAACACACAGATTTACTGTGTGGATAACAACAGAGCCTTATTGGGTGTATCTCCCACCAGTTTGCCTGTGGCAGCCTGAATCTAAGGCTGGTCCAGCTACTTTCGCCTCTGCAGAACTTCCCTGTTAGTTCAAAAGAAAAAAAAAAAACAGAACAAAACAAGAAAACTTATAAAGGTTGTCATCGCTTCCGCAATTTCACTGGGATTTTAGGTCTGGAGTGAACAGCAGAGGCATTGTATAAACTAGCCACTGCTTCAGGGAAGGTGCCGGCCCAATATCTGTCCTTTTTGGGGAGGTTGCATCTGCCGCCTCCACTCCTTCACCACTCAGACCCAGCCACAAGCGCAAGGGCTGTTGATCAAAAGGTCAGCAACAAGCAGGAGGCGATGTTCCCCGTTCAGCTATGGGTGAATAGGTTAAAGATGCAGAAAGGAATGACTGTCAACAGCCACTGTACATCAGCTGAAGAGCCAAACAGCTGTCCTCCTATCACGTCCCTACTCATACTGACATGGTGTGAATCAGCTAGCTATGTGGTCCTGCCTATTTAATAGCGAGTGTATTAAAAATAAAACATACCCAAGCTTATTGGGTTAGGAACAGAGTTTGTAGCATCTACAAAGAGACTAACTGAGCAAACTAACATAGAAACACATCTTTTAAGCAAATCGCTGGAAAATGCTGCTCACCTCGCGGGTAGCACAGGTTCTAGGTGAGGTGTTCCAGCCTGTTCTGAATGATCCAACTCCTAAAGGAATAAAAAGAGACAAGACATTTCATTAAACCTAAGAAACAAAAAGGATCTCGTTTAAATGATGCATTTCGTATTTTAAATTATATTCTACAGACAAGAAAAATGAGTTTCTGGAGTTCTGGGAACACAGTAAAAAAAAAAAATCATGTTTTGTTCTAGCATTTTAAAGTCTTGATGGACATGCACAGAGATGTAAATAACCTGGCTGACTACCTGAATCACAGCTTAAATTGTGCATTAGGCATGAGCCAGCCCTCTTTTCCTACTACATTAAAATTAGGGCCTAAAAGCCAAGTTCAGGCCAGACAAAAATGTACAATTTCACTGCCTGTAAGATGCCAGTTTGGCTGCAAGTACATTATCAAATTTGATTTAACATTGACAGATGAAGCACTTAGCCTGGATCAGGCTTAGAGCAGAAAACATGATGTTGATGCAACTCACACAGCAAATAACGTTAGCTGTGATTCAAGAAGGCATCTAAATATGTTTCCTAAGGATCTAACAGGTAAGACCTGGGGAATCTTGCTTCGACAGATTAAGCAGTTACTGCTCCCAGTTGCCCATCCTGTCCCTGTCAGAGATTACTGTCCTGCAGCAGAGTCAGCGGAAGGAAACACGTGCCATGTCTGAAGGGCTCGGACCGCAGTAATGGATTAAGGAGTTACCATCCTTCTGCCTCCTGCAGTTCGTTTTCATCCCAGTGCCAGAGGGTACTGCCAGCTCAGTTGAACCAACGCAACTCTTTGTGGGACAGCTTAGTAAATCATATTGCTGAATCTGGGTTCGAAAATAACCTTGAACAAATAATTTTAAAAGGTCTGAACAGTCTCCTTTACTTAACTGGGGACACATGTGCTTGAAACTGGTGAAGAATTTCTCTTCTTTTTCCTCACCTAGAAAATACCTGAATGTATATTGTAGTAAAATTTTGACCTTTGACTAAGTCCCTAAATGCACGTTCTTGATTAATAAAAAGAAAACAACCTGCCACTTTCAGATGGGGATATCATCCTATTACCTAAAATTTTCCTCTTCTGTGTGAAAAGGCACAATCATGCCTCAACTGCGGCCTGTGCTAAACAGCTTTTATGGTTGCCAGTTAATCACTTCCACAGAGAAACAGTCCTAGTTTTGGAAGCGCTGGTTTATGCAATACTTTATTATGAATTCATTCTCAATATTCACCACTTAACAACAGAAATAGGTTGAAATAACATATTCAATTTGGAGTTTATATTTAGAGGGGGAAACTCAAAATAGGTAACAGATTGTTGAAAGATTAGTGTATGAAGCCCCCGCATTAAAGGCTACTGATGGACGTAACAGCAAAAAGAAGTTTTAATCTTTGCAAAGATAGGATTTAAATGTTTCGCTGGGTCTGATGCAGTCTTTTCTAAGAAGGAAAAATGAGATCCTCTGAAGCTTACCCGAGATCTTCCACACGTTTTTCACAACCGCCTGGATGATCACACAGTAAATGTTTCAGGGTTGTATTGTGTAACATGCTGTTTAGCGTCTTATATCTGGAAATTATTTCTTCAGCATTATTGAGAAGAGATAAGACCTCTAATAAACAGCCTCTTCAATCACAATGGTTAAAAAACACTTTATCCTCTTAGCAGAGGTAGTCACAAAGACATTTGTTGGCAGCTGTCCACCTAGCGAGGGTTTTTGATTTGATTCGATCTTGTTACTGCCTATGGTTTCCACAAGAATCTCTGCCATTCTTGCCAACACAGCTCTCTGCATTTGGAAATTCATTTGGCTATGCCACATTCTAGTTTATTTAGTAAATCTGTGTCAAAGGGCTTGCAGGATGCAGAACTATGATGTGTACCGTTACTATTTGCTCAGGAGTGAGGAGCAGAGCCCTCCTTTTTGAAACAGACTGTTCTGCTCAGGCTCTGACCAAACCAAGAGAAAACAACCGTGAGGGAAGAGCTCAAAAAAGCTGGCTGCCCTCCCCTTTCTGTCTACAGCACCATTTTCTTTTGATTTGAGATTAGCACAGATATAGCGAGGTGCCTTCTGTGTGAAGGTAAAAAAAAGTGTCTAAAGGACTTTGACAGGTTTTGACTATGTAAATCCTAGACTTCGAACCACTTTGCAGTGTTTTGAAAACTAAACCGTAGAACGCCATGGTTCCAGCCGCAAAGTACAGAAAACTGAAGACAGATGTGATCAAAGTTTAGTAAAATCAACAAAGTGCTTTTCAGAACTGAGAGCAGTTTAAATTATCTGATGAAATTAGAGGACACATTTAAAAGAGGCAAACCTTATATTTTTGAGTAGTCCCTTTCATCCTTTGGTCCTTCAAGTAACTTGCTTTACAAATGAGTGAGAGTCACAGGAGATTGTTAATCAAAGCAGACGAAGTTTTAACACAGGAAAACAGTTCTAACTTACCCCTTTTTTTACTTGACCACCATTGCTGGGTTTTCCCACTGTGATAGTAGAGGTGTTCCCAATTGGCTTTTCAGCAGGAAGTGGTGGAGGGCTATGTGGAATTTCATTTAAAGCTGTAAAAAAAGTTCCCAAACGAAAGCTTAATTAATAGTTTCTTTACAGGGACCAAAAACAGAAGAGAGAAAATCCACCTTGTTTTTGTGTGTCTATCACATTTTTGCGAACACAGCTGCCTCAAAGCCTGGGCAGCCAATGGGCAGGATCACTCAAAGACTAGCAGGGGAAAAAAAAGGATGCAAAAGGAACACCCTCACTCTGAGGCTGACCGTAGGACTACTTCCCCTTCTGCATAATGTACCTTCACTGAAATAACTTGCTGATGTCCTGCAAGTTAAGGGTTTCAGCTGCGATACTTGTTGCTAAAATAGTGGAGGGGTAGCATGGTTTCTACCCCTGGGAATGTCAGACTCATCACTGGATACCCTGAAACACCATCACCATCTCTCAGCCACATTTCTAAACTGGCTCACTTTTTTCAGCTGTCAGCTCCTGGAATATCCTTTAGACTGGAAAACAGCTGAGGGTTATTTCAAGTAACCCTGAAAGATCAGGAGACTTGGATGGAAGAATCACCAGAAAGGTAAAAGCAGAAACAGAAACTGTTGCCTGCTAGAAAATTCAGGGCGAGAGAAAGAAGAGAGAGAGACAGGAGTACCCTGATAGTCCTAAAAGAGCTAAGCAAATTTAGGACATCAAAGAGGAAATGGTACCGCTTTTATTATGGAAGAGAGACGACCTCCTTAGTCTCAATAAAGAACACAAAAAAATGTTAATTATCATATGAGATTTGCTTTAAATGCCTCTGCTATTGAAACCTGTGAAGCACATGGACCAGTTTTGCCAGCATATTTACCACTCAATTTGTCTTTACATGTTGGAACTTTGCCATCTATTTTACAGGGTATTTGTCTATCAAAATAATTCATTTCATACAACAAACTTCAGACACTTAAGGTCTTTCCGGCCTTGGAACTATGTAAAAACATGTATAGACACCCTCTACATTTACGGACTAATGACAAATATGAGGGGAAATTCCACCCAAATGAAAACTTTTGGTTGCTCATTTCATGAAAAGAACTCTCATGAAAGAAAGAAACCCACAAGAAGATGAAGTACTGTTTGTTTTTAATACTTCAGTTGCCTTGCCATGATCTAAAAGGCTGGTGGGATTTTTTAAAATGGATCAATTCAAAGATAAGTCTCTCCCTCAGTCTTAAGGGCAAGTGTTGGCAATGACTGAGCACAGGAAGAAAAAAAAAAAAGGTAAAGTTCTTCCACTCTTCTAAACCAGCGTGATGAGAAGTAAAAACAATGCCCGCCAGTAGCTGCAAGAGAAATTTCCTGTTATTATACCTTACTGATATATAATGAGCACTAGAGATTTACATAGATACCACTTCCAATCTTAATATATACACAGATGGCTTAATTTCTTTACCTTTACTCTTTATAAAAACAAAATTAAAAGCATTAAAGGAAGAAAGAAGCCTCAATAACCAGAAAGTAGGTGTTATTTTCAGTGATTTCTAAGTGTAAAAACTGAAGTGGAAGTTCAGTGCTGCCCTTGTAATCACAGCCCAGTAAAAGTGCTGATAGGGAACCACTAAAGCACTAGCTCAAATTCCCAAGCATCCAGGTCTGCCCCCTCTTTGATAGTGCTGGCTTTTTTGGTTTATTGGAGTTTTTCTTTTTGGTTTGCACTGGTCCTTATAGAACTAATCTCCCTCCAGTCCCAGGAATGCAAAAGACCCCTTGTACTGAGACCACGTGGCTAAGGCCCACCTACAAGGCAAATCCTATTAAATCCACGTGTGGAGGTTACACCTTTGCCCAACTGTAGCTGTCTCATTTTTAAACTTGCAACAGCTTACATTGCTACAGCAGCTCCTATCTGACAAAAGGCTATTCTGCTTACTTGTAACCTGCTCCTGTTCCTCCACATCCCATTAATCTTCCAGCCGCAGCCTCCTACAAAGCAGTCATTCACACCCCTCTGACAACTGCAGTTAAGTCCAGTATGACTGGCAGCCCCTTGCGGGAAGGTCAATCGCCACTAGAGAGCAGCAAGGGGCCAGTTTATCTACAAGTTCAAAAGAGAATCCAGTTAAGAAAAAGATAATAGTGAATTCGTCAGGTCATCTTTTTTTTTAAATGGAAATTACAAGGAAAGATTTCCTTTGTGGAGAATAATTGAGTCTCAGGTTCTTTATAGCGGTTCATAAACACATTTTTCCAATTGAAAAAGCTTTTTATTTATGCTCAGTTATTAACAGAAAGACTTTTCCTAACAGACTTATCTTCACTCTCCTCTGCATTTTTAATCATTTCCACTGCATTTCTCACATACACAAAGGAACAGAAAACCTAGAATTTGAGCAGGGAGGGGAAAGGGAAATCTTCTGGAAACAATGAAAGAACGCCTTAGGAACAATACCACCAGGACATCTTGTTCCTACAAATTTGGCTCTACACATACTCAGTGTAGTGAAACATGAGTTTGAAAAATGAGTTTTAAGAGTTATCTTGTGACATTTTTCCTAAGCGTCAACGATAAAACATACAGCTAAACGTAAGCAACTATTTACTGAAGCATACAAACACCTCTCACGCCTCTCTGATAAATTCCTAGTCTGTGAAGCATTGTCAGTGTTATTTCTAAAGCTGTAGAGGATTGGAGGTGGAAGGCATTAGGGATAACTACCAGAAACTATAGTCAGGACCTTTACACTACAGTGAACACATAAGGTTTTTGCACGCAAGTTCTTGCATGCATTTTTCACTCCCTCAATTGCTACCAAGCATCCAAGTTCCTGCATGCCTTTTTTACTCCCTCACTTACTACCAAAACACTACTGCTTAAATAGCCAGAGATTTCAGACCCAACATTTCCCTTGACCCTTGTTAATACAAGCTGTGAAAGTTATGTTTACATCCTGATGAAGCAAAATGTGTGTTTGAAGCAAAGCTTAATACACTGATGTTGGCCCTCTGACAAGTGCGGGCCCTGCTCCCAGGAAGCACGGGAACAGCATTAAAACATCCTCAGCTGAAGTCAGAACATGAGTCAACTTGACTGAAGATACAGATCAACAATACAGCTGAGCTGACTAAACTAGCTCGCTTCTGCTCCCCCACGCTTCGGTGCTGGCCCTTAGATCTCCCCCACTGTATCCCCTCCGATGCCTACAAGCTCTGCAAGATTTAAGGAGCATCCAACTCAGTGCAAGGGAGGGTGCCCACAAAGTAGCTGGGAGGCAGGGAGAGGAACAGGACTCCCTTCTCCCCCCCCAGCCCTCAGACTGCCTCAACTGTCTTGTCAAACTGTGCCATGAGATGCCTTTGATAGCTACTATAGCTAGTTAGCACCAATTCGATTTGTAAATAGTAAATCCCAGTTAAAAGGATTTCCTAATACAAATTTCTCAGATGATTCAGGAGAAGAACTTACATTTCCCGGGTTTAGCTGGGATTCGGATAACAGTGGGTTTCCGGGCTAAAGCTGGTTGAACCGTCTGTTCCTTTGCAGGCTCACTTTTGGAGAGGAGCTGAAATGGATCTAAATGCAAAAAAAAGAAAAAAAGAAAAGAAAGAGATAAATTAATATTTCTTTGCTTAACACAAATCTCACCAAGTATTGCTTTCATTACTAAGGATATTTGTATTTCATGCCTGAGGGAGTAATCAACAAAAATCTCAGTTTCCAGGGACAATAAACAACAGGCTGATGAAAAGAGAGTACTCAGCTCTCTCTTTTCTGTGCATCTGCATTCAAAGTTGTGTTAACATAAATATATTCCAGATGCCTTTTGAGATTATCCAAGTCACTGAACAAGAGCAACTGCATTGCTTGGTAGTAGGGAGCTGAAATCAGGATGGCTTTAGGGAAACACGCTCTAAAAGCAGTTGCTGTAATATGCAGGCATAACTGAACACATTGGCCAAAAAGTTTTAATCAATTAAATCTCGCCAAAGCTAAAAAGTCAGCACCACAGCAGATAAAATGCCTACAGAAAGAAAACAAAACAAAGCATTTAAACATTACACTGACTACAAAATATTTTTGCTGTAGAATAACTAATTCACCTTGAAGAGTGTGTGTAATTTTGCTGATTATAAACCTCAGATCAGGGGGAAGACTGGGAGTCCTCTTTGAGCTCTGCCCCTGTGGCTATCACTCATTCCTGTATAAGCCTGTCCAATCATTCAATCATTTTCCATCGGTAAGATAGGAGCAATGTTTTCTATGCTTTATGAATTTAAGCACTGGTCTCTTATTAACAGGCACAGGAACATATGTGCATGTAGAAGGCAGCTGTAAAAATACATGTGCATAAATAAAATCCAAATCAATTAGTCCTTTCTTAAGCAGACCTTCGTGTCAAAGAGCAATACTTCATTTATACCTGTTCTATGTTATTAACAAATGTTACCCTTTTCTCTGAATGCTACCCTTTTCTCCAGCATTACCAAAAAGTGCGGTAAAATGACAACATTTAAATGCATCAAAAATGTATAAGGTAGAAACTGGAGAAGCCCTCTGGCCAATAAATTCTCCATGACACATATTCATAGTCCCAACAACGGAGTTTGATCTCCTCTGGTGGCCTTTTCAGATGTAGAGCTCAATGAGATGTTATTTATGGAGTGTCAGAATCACTCGGAGCATGCTGGGCATCTCTTTAAATTCTTCGGGGCTTTTAATAAGACATACCCCTTCCCAAAACTCCTACCACACTTTCTGAACAAAGTTGGAAGCCTGGTATCTGGTACAATTCTACCTTTATGTTCAACACCTAGAAATAGCTTAAAAAAAAAAAAGAAGTACATAGCATGAAGTCATGATTTCTTACAGATAATTTTGGGTACTACAATATAATGCCTTTTATCAGTACATTTGAAATCTGAGTCTGGAAACGTAAGTTAGGTTTCAGAAAATTCGGAAGTGCATGAGTTTACTTATGAACAATCTTATTAAGAGCCATTAAGAGTTTTTAATTAAAAAAACTTTGGGATTTGTTTGAAGAGGATGAAAAACTAGCATACTCAAGCTCTACAATTCAACCAAACCAGGCTCAGTTAAACTTCGGATGGAGAAAACGCAGTGTAATAAATAGCATCTGCATCATGGTGCAATGGACTGCTCTCCTGCAGGCGGATGACTTGCGGTCCCAGCTCTCCCAGCCTCTGCTGCGGCTCTTCCTTCCCGGGCACTTCTGGGCATGGCCAGAGCCACCCCTGCCCCAGCTACCTGGCCAAGCCTCCCAGTCAGAGACAACCCGCGGCAGGGCCTGGGCGTGCTCCCCCTAGCCCCTTGCTTAGGGCTCTGCTGGTGATGGGTATTAATTACCCACAGCCGCGGGGACCGGGTCACGGTCCCTCTCAAAGCCAGGGCATCCACCCACCCACCATCTCCCAGATCTGCCGGGGTGCCTATCACACGTCAATCGTGAATCAAAGCGTATCGATTCTTGTCCACCTGCTATCCGAAAAAGCTTCGAGCACACACTTCCGGTGGCAAGCACCACGACCGGTCAGTGATCTGTCTACAGCTAAAGGCATACAAGACTACAGCTAAGGGCAAGCTCTGCTTACTGTCTGCACGCGAGGTGGCTCTGCCGTGTTGCGCCCAAAGACACTGGCGCATCTAGAAATTCGGCAAAGGCAGTCAACAGCAAGGGTAAAACTAACACCTCGTTTACGTTACGGATTACCGCTAGTCAGTAAAGGTAACACAGGTGTCTCTTCAGTGAGAGCTGTATCAGAGCATGGGTTTTGCCAGCAGACTCAAACATAGACCAGAACACGGCTGTAAGCACTCTGCCAGAATGGTAGTTACAGGAAACAGAAAAGCCTGCAGAGGTAATTTTATTTTATTCCTTTATAGTTATGCCTCTTAACCTACCAGCTCTTTAGCCACTGCTAAAATTTGGATTATCTTTAAAAAAAAAAAAAAAAAAAGATGTATCTGATTTTAAGTGTTAGGCTGATGTTCAGAATGGTTTTAGGGCAACTGAAGAAAACCCAAGCTTTCTACTCCTACGGAGGTAACACTCTTCCAGTTATCTGGCAACCCTCTGCCCGATTCAAGGCGCGATCCAGACGAGGAAGCAAGGCTGTGGGCCTCAAAGCCGCGCAGGCCCATGGGGAATCCCGAGGGGAAGGGTAAGCACGGCAAAGGCGACCAGGGCTGCCCCGTGGCTGCTCGACACAGCAGGAGAGGAGGGAAGATGCCTGCACAAAAAGCACCTCTTGAGTCAGCGCTCTGCACGGAGGTGGAGAAAGTCCTGCATGAACGATAAGGAAATAATTTTCAAAAGCCTCCATCTTATAAAGGCATATCCATAATGAGATCGAATGGGACGGACTACTCTAAACAACCAAAATAATCACAGGGCAATGTTCTTGTAAACGAGGAGATTTAAAATTGTTCAAAATTACTAGGTGTCAGCTGTTAATCGTTTCTACGGTTTCCTCCATCATTCAGCAGTTGGCTGAGGTTTCCACATCAATAATTGAGAGAAGCTGTTTTTAAATCTCAGTTTTTAACATTTTCCACCTGAGGCTCAGAAATCATTCCACGAACCTTATTTTTTTCACTCATTATCTGACGTGCAATTATACTGTTGTCACCTCATAATTAGTTCAAATCTCATTACCTTGTTTGCGCCATCCCATTCCCCCGTGTTGAGTCTGCAGCAGAAATTGGCTGAGTAAACAACTCTGCTGCTTTGTGCAATGGGGCTGACAGCATATAAATTTTTTATGTTGTTTAACAACGGTTGGGCATGGTTTGAGCATAATTCTTGGAAGTGTGAAAACAGAATTGTTAATATACTCATTTAAAGCATCTCAGTTCAAGGAAATTAACCTGCCAGGCATTCTTCATAATACATATCAGAAGACTTCTATCAATCTTTTTTTTTAATAAACTTTTAAAATGGTATTTACAGCCTGCGTTTTCCTTAGCCTCACTTCCTACAGCTTCTGTTTCAAAAGTTTACTTGATAACATTTTACTGTGCTTGTTCTCAGGTAAGACAAAAGAAAGCTAAGTGTCCAAATACAGTGTATGTCACCTCCTGCTTTTACCAGTTTAGGAGCAACAGCTTTGCTCACTCGCTCCCGTTTATCATCCTTGCTCAAAATCAGAAATGAGCAAGCTACAGAACAGACGTCAGCGGGACGGATGGACTGGATGGATGGATGGACGGACTCTTTGTCATCTCTAAATAGAAGGTAGTTTGATGGTAACAGATACCTCAGCAGTAATAAGGAGAATCTCCAAACAAATCAGATGGGGAAAGCTGGAAACACAGAGCAACGTTACCTACTCGGAAGAAGCCTATCTGAAGAAGTTGAGTCCTGCAGAAAGTACTCTCGGGACACACAGGAACAATGCAATATGAGAGGTGTTGATGCGGGCACTGCAGTGCTACCACTGCAGAAGTATGCAACAGCGTCTACTTTCAAAGTAGAATTAAAACTAACAAACAAAAACCCACCCTAAACCGGTGATTAAAGGCAAGGCTCACACGTTCCCTTCACACAGAGCACAACTGTCATCTGGGCTTTCCAGGAAAAGGGAGTAGGGCTAATCCTCATCAACACAGCTTTACTAAAGCCCAGCCCAGCGCAAGCACTTTGTGGGAGCACGCTTTACCCACACACGGAGGAGTATTTCCAACAGGCATGTCCTAGGAATACAGCCGGAGACTCAATGGAAATCCGGCAGATAGCATCCTAAACAGGAGCAGGATCAACGCTGAACAACTGCTACAAAATACTACGTTACAACTGAAAGTCTGACCACTGAGCCATTACGACTCTCAGTCTGCGAGTATGAAGGGATGCACTACTACAGGTATTCTAGCTCAACTGACTGATTTTCCCTATCTCGGTTTTTCCCCAGTATTTTTCCATCAGAAAATTTTCAGTTCACTGTTGTTAGAAATGGTATTCCTGACACGGAAAGGATAATATGGACTACACAGCCTTCTTCAAAATATGCAATTTGCAACTCCCTGCATGAAAAATGCCATGATCAGGCCATGACCATGTTGGTCAATATGCTGGGAGATTGTTTTAAAAAAAAGGATGTAGGCACTTCAGGGTGCAGTCTGTGTGTAACCTGAAAGTATGCCCAGGTGAAACTTGGGCTTCTCAGCATTACCTTAACAGTAGGCGAGTAGACCAGGTCACTCAACAGGAGGGAATACTATAGTCAGGGGGAGAGCTAGTATGGCTTTGGAAATTATTTCAGACTTAGAATTGGAGGAAAGACAAGCAAATGTGCTCTCATAATATTCTAAGATTTCTTCCTCCTCCATCCACACAGATATTTTTCATTATTAGCCCAGTTATTGAGGCAGAGGCCAGGAACACACTGTGCGGCCCTACTTCAACCAAACATACGCAGTTCATGAGGCCAAGGAGACTTGCTTTACCTGATACGGCACAATTAGTCAGACAGGTATTTGCATGGGCTAGTAAAAACTTCTTGTAAGTAACAACCTTAACATGTAACCAGCTTTTCCAGTGCAGTTGCCAAAGTATTAGTTTTGTCTGTTCACCTGCTTATGTTTTTGTACCACAAGCACACAGCACAGGGGAGCAAGAACACAGTGATTTCAACAAATTTTATCATAAGCATTGTTTTTCCTCCCAGAAACACTGTGTCCAGATGCCCAAACAGAAATTTCAAGCTTCTCACACATAAACCAGATTAAAAAAAAAAAAAAAAGATTGTGCAAAAACTTAAGGACAGGGGGAATTCATCTGGCAACAGTCCTTGCTACTGTGAGGAGAGAAAATGTAGCGAACTACTTGCACAGGTTTTAGGCACTGCTCCCTGTTCACTGCTGACATCTGATGGATCAGCTATTTTTTTTTTTTTGAAGAATGAGTCTGGTCCAAAGAAAGAATGATGTTTACAGGATACATGCAGAGCTTGCAGAAGCCGCCTAGCGATCAGCATGACGACAGTGCATAAAATCACACATCTTATGTAGAGTTTGATGTTCTCTGGAAAGTGTCAACAAAATTTGCTGAGATGCAACAGAAGATCCAATATAAGGGTGCTGGTTGAAAAAAACAAGATGTTCTTAATCGAGTGATGAAATATCTCATCTAAGGTATTAGAAAACAGACACAAATCAAATTTACTATTAGACCAGCAAGATCTCTTGGCATATCATAACACTTAATAGCAATAGAAACATTTTGGCAGTGTAAAACTACAGCGCTACACAATACACAAAGACACAGTTATAAATGGACCTGTTCTGAGCTGTGACTGTCAGACGGCTTTCGTCACTTCTGTCTCAGAAACTGCAGGAATGTCTACATCTATCTGTCTCTTAAAGCACAACAGTTGAGTCTACTACTAGCTCGCCTGTACTACTAGAGGTGATAAGAATTAGTCCTTGTGTGCTTTTGGCATCAACGGTTGAAACTTCTGACTTTGATTACGTGACTATGATTTGAAAAAAAAGAAAAAGAGAAAGAAAGAAAGAAAAAACCTTATGTTTCCCAAACTCAGATCTAAGGTCATCTCCTCTGGTAACAGCAGAGTCACTTCCAAGCTCCCTGTGGGCTCCAACTGCTCACTAAGCAAATATCCACAGGGTCTGAAGAGATGACGGCTGCTTACTACCACTGCTGCTGGAGATCACCAAGCTTTTAGCAAAACCGACAGGACTCAGCACGCACCCATACATCAGCTCCAGTTCACAACACAATGTCTTAAAACAGCCCTGTTTTTATCAGTGGTTTAAGCCAAATAGTGGATTAAAATGGATGAGACAATGTCACTCTGCTCTGGGGATGACACTTTTGGCAGCAAGGCAAAAAGACAACAGGTAACTTTTTAAAATAACCACGGGAAGACTCATTGGAAGTAACACAGCAGAACCATAAGAAAAGCTATGTTATTTTCAAGATAACTCTGGGCTAATCTACCACTTAGAAATATCCTAGGTCTTTCCCCCCTGCCCCAGAAGCAATTAAAAACAAGCAGCTGAGCAATGTCCTGACGGCAGACAAATTTGGAGCTATTCAAGCAGCGGCTCTGAATTAGCGACAATGTCACAGAGACACCATCATTCATGCCACAAGAAGGAACAACATGCATAAGCGGATAGCAGTCACTGACTTGGCTGGGTTTTTCCCCACACAGGCAGAACTGAACTTTCATACCGCGAGGAAAGGAGCAAACCAGTTAAGAAATGCCGCAACTGTATTACTGTAAGAACTGAAATACACTAATATGACAAAGATAATGAAAGAGAAAGCTGTCTCCTGCTGGTAAGGCAAGACGCTATCTCTGAACTGCTTTTCAAAGCATTTGGTTTAAATTGAGTTCCAGTGTATCAGGAATAGCGGAATCAGTGAATTATATGACATCTTTTAAAGAGGGAGGGGGAAAAAAAAAAAGAGAGAGAAAACAGAATAGCTCTGCACAGCAAAAGAACGGAAATATTCTAGCAAAATCACCTCCAGGTTTTACTTTAAATATATGCTTTTAATGCATTGTTACTCTATTTCCCTTGTCTGAAACATATCAGAACACTTAGCTAGCAGGCACACTGCACTCTTTACATAGCAACCAATATAAGTTACGGTATATATATACACACACACACACACACACACACACACATATATATAAATACTATACAGCATACTATATATGGTATACTGTATAGATACACTATACTATAGTGTATATACTATATAGAGTATATATAAGTGCAGTAAAATCCTGGACCTAGTGAAGCCATGGAACTAGATCTACTCAGTCTAACTTGCACTAGGATTTCATTTCTGAGCCTTTGTAAAAGCAGATTAGTGAGAAAAGAGCCCACCTCATAGATCACTGAAACTTTTAACCTTAAGGAACATCCCAATGACTGTACAAATCCCCATTTACCAGCTGCAAGAGAAATCTAACGATTTCTGAATCTGACGATCCAAAACATCACAACTGTCACCAAAGCGTTATAACACATCGAGATTTACAGTCCCAAGTAGATGCATTCACATTCTAAATAACTGACTTGAACACGAGTAATTTCATTAGGATGCGAATGCCTTTGAACATTACCTCCAGCCTTTGAGTCCAAAATGACGTGGTTAGTTATTTAAAACTGGCATCAGTTTTGGCTACCGATGAAAGGACCTGTCCTGCAGACTTGTCATTCCCAGCTTCTCCTTTCTGGTACTTCCCTTGTGCCAGCATCAGAGACATGAATCAGATATGAGGCTCTGCCACAATTTACTTCCAAGTCTCAGAGCTGCTGAACCTCTCATGCTCCAGCGGACTTCAGCCGGCACAGTGGATGCTGAAAGCTTTCAAAGTATTCTTGGCACCCAGAGTCTCTACTTGCACCACAAGGATGATTCCCCCTCCCCAATTCGGTTGGAAAAGATAAAATCTTTAATGTTCGGGTACGAGCAGGCTCACTCTACAAACAGCTGTGCTCTTGGAGATGCTACCAAACACTGACGAAAGCCACAGCTACAACTCTGCCACTGGAGAGGGGATAACGGGACTGCCTGAGGGAAATCTGAAAGAAAATCATCCAGCTAGCTATGCTAGTTAAACTACTGGTTGAATACTGATAGCTAAACTGGTGAAACTACAAACTGGTTTGTAGTTCACATGCTTGATTTTGGCTAAGTAGAAAATGTGCAAATGTCTTCTACTACTATAAGGACGGTAGGCTCCTGTTGGAGGTAGCTCATGTTTTCTGTCCATCAGTTAAATTGCTGTGGAGACTCTGAATTTGTTTCTGTTTTGTGTTTTCAATCATATGCTCACATCAATTCCTGCACCTTTCCCACCACCAGCTGAACAATTTGCCTCCTTACTTTTGCATTAGGCATCAGCAGAAGCAGTTAATTTATCTGTCTGTCCGATTCTATTACATTAGTCTAAGCACCAGGCACATTCATGCTGCAATTCAGGGGAAAAAAAAAAAAGTTTCATGAACGTTGTAATCTGTGATGTAAAACTGCTTTTTGACAAACAAGTTGTTGGTGCTCACTTTCAACCAGCACTGCATAAAAGCCTTCTTCATTTCCTAAGGTTGCCATGACAACAAGCAGAGTTCTGTCATTTTGCTAAGTAATGACAATGACAAATATGTAAGAAATGCAAAAGTCTGGGGATTTGGGAGCAAGATTATAGCTTCTTGTCCTGCCTTTACCAAACATTTTACTGTGGATTCATCTCGCGAATCCTAAGCTGTTCCTATGGGAACAGGAGAAATAGCTAGCGTTAGTGCTGTGTGCTGCCTCGTTTTTCAGAAAGTCAGTATTTTTCTCGTGGGTGCTTTGTCAAGACGTAGCACTAGCATTAGTAATCATGGATACAGGATGGAGTCCTGAGCTCACAGATGGCTGCAAAAATCTGGAATGAACCCTAATTTTGCACTCTACTAAAGCAATAATGCTGTCAGATCTTTTTCTCTTTAGTAAGTAAGAAGGGGTTACAGCAAAGATGCCATTTTATTAAACCAGTAAAATCATGGACAGTTGACTGAAGAAGAAGCCAGGAAACTATTAGCTGAACAATTCTTCCGTTAACCATAGGAATGGTATTTTCTTCTTAATTAAGTCAAGAATATCACCTAGGATATCAGAATGGTGAAGAGTGCCATTCTTACCATTTCATCATAAGAGCTGGTTTCTCAGGTAAATTTCTTTGGGATCACAGAACTTCTGATTTAAAAGCAGAATTAATGTTATTTAATTTTTCCAGGCTGGAGAGAGGCAGTCTTTTTCCTTTTTACACATTCCCCAAATTAAGAATTCTCTTTTCTTTCCTGCTACTTGGAGCACTTACATTTGCCCTTTGTTTGTTGCATCCCTTAATCAAAAGAAAATAATTGAAACTACAAGTTCTAACCTAAACACATGGAAAACAATCATCTTCTCACATGCTTCTAACTTTCTTCTAAACCATCACATCCACAATGGCTGTTCTGTAACTGCAGTCTCCAGAAAAGATGATTGCAGCTCTATCCCCAGCTAGATATCGTCAGTCATATGCTTCCTTGAGATAAATAGGAAACACCTCTCATCATTCAGTACTCCTCCCTCCTCCTGGGCTTGGCACAGCTCCTGCAGGGCTCCTGGAACCTCTCAGTCCAAGGAGAAATGGACTCATGCCCATGCTGAGCTGGTCACCTCTCCTGCAGGACCTTCTGCTGCTACAAGTATGCTCATTTCAGCCCTATTTCATGGCTTTCACAAGTGCCCTGAGATCCGTATGTCCACGCATACCGCTCTCAGCAGTACAGAACCGTAAGGAACTTTCTACATCTGCCTTAAGGTTTTTACGCCAATATAGAATAAAAGTGGTAACAAATCAGAACTTCATCTAATGACATAATCCATGAACCATAACAAAATCACAATTCCTAACAGCCACTAATAAAGATTTACCTTGACAACTACATAGTATTTATGTATCCCTTTTCAGAGAGCTGAAATGTTTCATGATAAATGAGGCAAAAACAGATTTAAAAAATCACAGTTCTTCTTTTAAACATGCATCTCATACAACCTACCATTTATTTTAAAGCAGAACTCTCTCTGGATTGCAATGGGGCTGAATAGGCTACATCAGCACATGCTTGAATACTAGCAGGGAAAAATCCATTGCTGTAAAATTCAGTGACAGCCCAACACCCATCTGTGTCTTAAACTACCTAAAACACCTCTAAAAATGGCCTCAAGTGCTTACTGGAATCAACTAAGGTTTATGAAAGGGATGTAGCTGTAGTAATTAATCCATCCATATGAAATAATTATTGTCACTTAACAGAAAAATTTGAAGTTGTGTAACAAAACACACTCCCCATGACAAGACAACACACAAGGATAGGGAAGAGAAAATAAACAGATACTTGTGAAAAGGACAGAATAATCCAGTATGTTTGATAGCAATTTTCCCTAAACGTGATAATCATTGCTGCTCCTCTGGATGGCCTAATGCTACAAATACCTATACATACGCTACACTCAGAAGGTCTCCAATATAGAACGCGGGCCCTCAAATAAATTATTTGGACTAGACAGCAAAAGACAAGATGGCCCAAGTTCCCGAGAGTGAGTTGTGATACTTTCTGAAGGAGACATCTGGCATACAACTTTATCACTATTTTAGCAATCATGTAATGAAACCAGCAGGCAAGTTCTGAGATTTATACAGCCTAGAAGCCTTCTGAGCCTCAAATTACTTGGAATTTCGTAGAGATTTTGACATAATGGCAAACAAAGAATTTCATATACACAAATAAACCATGTTAGGACAGGCAGAATAGACCTAATTCACATAGTAACATATACCTGCAAACTAACCACAGTGACAGTTTTAAAAAGTTTATTCTTACCTGCTGCTGCTTCAGAACTGCTGCTATCTTTAACTACACAAACTGGACTTAGGGGCAAAACATCATCATCAAAACTGATCAGATCTCCTTCCACGTCTAGTTTACTTTGCAAAGCAGGTGCTGAGGAGCTGGTTGAGAGCGACTCCCCCAGAGGCTTGAAAGCTTTTTCTTGGGCAGATACAGAAAGACGGGGAGCAGCAGTAATTGGTTTTACTGAGGCCAGTGGAAGGGCAGGATTTTCTACATAACGTGACTTTTTGGGAACAAGTGGCCTCGGAGCAGGAACAGGAAATTTCTTTTGTCCATCACTGTTCTCTGCAACTGACCCACTCCTTGCACCAACAAAATCGCTACTAACACTTTTTACAAGGCCAGGTTTTGGTTTTTTTGGCAGTTCAGGTTTGGTTACAACACTGCTCCCAACTACTTCAGGTTGAGGCTGCAATTCCTTGGAAGAAGGTGTTGACTTGCTTTCTGTCCATGAATCCCAGTCTCCTGAAACTCTGCTTACACCTGGCTTCGGAGCAACTATTGGCTTCTTTGCAGTTACAGATCTTGAGGTGAATGATCGTGGAGCAATTTCTGGTTTTCTTGATGATCCTGAGGTATCATTAGTTGCTTGGGATTCAAAAGCTTTGATCCTTGAAACAATACTATTTTGGCTCTTTTCTGTACTCATGCTGTCCATTGCCAAGTGATTGTCCAGTAAGCTATCATCTAAGAGAGATAACTGCTGAGTTGGAGGTTGATGCCTTCTTGTGGTAGCCTGATTCACTTCTTCCCCATTGTCTGGTATTCTACTTTCAGTATTTTTGACCACAGGTCTAAGATTGCTTTTTGATCTTGGCTTTGGCACAGGACATATCACAGCATTGGGATTTTCTTGGCACCTCTGACCTTCAGAAACTTCAAAGACTATTAAGGAAGTCTCATTTTCTGAAGGAGACCTATTCAGGAGAGATGCAGAAGGCCTAGGAGGTTTGAGAGGACTCTGCCCTGCTAAAAAAAAAGAAAAGAAAAGGTTTCTGTTATCTATTCCAGCACAATATGCTATTTTTGTCACCCATTACAATGGGAAACCTGATGATTTTCATTCAGAACATATTGCTGCTTGTGAAATTTTGCAATTCTCTTTCTAAAAATATACATTAAAAATATCAATTACAGGAAGAAGCTGGTGGTTGGTGAAATGCATGAAATCTACAGGTTATGAGTTCAAAACTACTCGTTAGCTCACAGCACAAGGGTGCTATGTGAGCAATATCTCGACCAAAGAACAGTACAGCAACTTTCCCAGTTGAGTTTGTACACTTTGCAGCGTGTGTAACACTGCTGTTATTCCGACTGGAGGTCTGAGCTCCTCTGGGTCCAAAGCAATTGCCATTATGGCTAAACGGACTGAATTGAGCAAAACTTTAAGGATTTTTATTGTAAAGTCATAAAGACACATATATTACATCTTCATTACAGAACAAATTTAATTAAAGACTAACCTATATGGCAGTTCTTCAGAAGAGAGGAGTCCTACTGGAATGTACAGAAGTAATCGCTCCCAGAAATTTTACTGTTTTTCATGTTAATTGCTGTACACATCAATAATGAAGAGCATCTTCATGAGACAGAGTAAGGCTTTTGTCAATGGAAAACCAAAACAGCTCACCTGGATAGCTTGCAGATTCCCAGCATGCAGGCAGACTGTTTTTTACATTACTTCCTGGAAAACGACTGATAAGTTCCTCTGGAAAGTCAGTTTGTGTTGCAGAAGTAGTGGTATGTCTAGGAGCAGCAGCATTATTGTTATTTGTTGTATTGACTTGCACTTGATTGATTTCTTTTATCACCTGTTCATAAGATGGTGGAAGCTACAAAACCAAAAGATAAAAATTTATATATGTTCAAAGGTTAACTTAAAAAAACCTTATAATTTAAAAATACTAAATTAACACGTGCAGAAGAAAAGAGCCCTGTCACAGATAATGTTGTTTCTCTCTAGCTTAATGAGCTTTTACCTTTAAAAATCAAACATATACCTCATGTAAATATGTGCTCACCTCAGCTGGAATAAGTTCATTTGTTCTCCACTGAGCATGAGACGAAGCAGAAGGGAATCCTAATCCCTGGGGAGTGACAGGGCTCGCACCCGGAAACCAGGAGGATTGCCGGAGGGGTTCAGCAGCAACTATTGTAATTTCAGGACGCCTGGAAATTAAGGCAAGGGGAATAATTAACAAACACATTTTAAAATAGTCATTTTAAAAGAGCATGGTTTTCTCAGGATGGGAAATCAGAGCACCTCACACCTTTGTGACTTAACCAAAGATATCTTTCATGATTTCAAAGTAACTTACCTGACCTTTTTATCAAGCACTCAGGCTTCCATTCAAAGCACCTAATTAAACGCCAAAGCCAAAAAGTAGGTTTATTGGCTTCAGTGAAATAATTTACATGCTTAAATACAAGCGTAACTCAGTCAGATGGAACAAGCCTTAGTCTTCATGGGATAATGAGAACTGATCGTGTGCTTGCCCTTAGCCTGCTGCAGAGTGAAGACAACAGGGCAGTTAAAACTGCTTGTCTACACCACGACTTCATGGGGAGCAGACCACCACCGATCTCTTAAATCTGGCACAAAATACATTTTGAGAATTGAGTTTTGTGAGTAGATGAAGCCTCTGCTACAGAAGCCTCTGTCTGCTAACAGAAAAAACAGTGCAGAAATATAACTTTTAAAACTGTTTTAAAAAAGTGAGAGGGATACAGCTCATTTACTCCTAAAATTATGACAGACTCAGTTCACTAACTATCCAGGTTGGTGACCTCCTTTCTCAATATCCTTTGAGAAACTGGAAGGAGGCCTGAATGTGTGCATTTATTTACATTGCCAAGTGAATCTATAAATAGGCGTCAGGAAAGTAAAAGGAGATAGTTGGTTGACTGCATTTTTTTTTAATATTTTTTTAAAACACATAGAAAACTTGACCAGAAAACTCCTCAAACCCTTAACCCACCCTGTGCTTAAGAACCACAATATTTCTGTTTTATTCGAAGTCTAATTTATTTTTAAAACAAAAAGGAAAGTGAGATGGAAAAAAACAAACTGGAGGAGAAAGTAATACATAAAAAGTAATACTGTGACACAATCTAATAAGCTTTTCAACAACATATAATTGTAATATAAATAACTGCATCATACCTTCTATCCCTCTGCTGCTCACTATGGCTAGAGGTCCGAGAAGCTATTGAAATAAAATAAACAAAATTTTTAAGAAGTTAAAATATACTATCACAGCAGTAAGATGAGGATAATAGCACATCCCTTACCAAACCACCATAAATGAAACTGAGAGCATACAGCATCGGATCATGAATTCCAGATTTTAAGAATGGCCACGTTCAAATAAAAATTATTTGTATTAAATATGAGGGGATGTTTTTAAGGGGTTGAGGGCGCAGCTTCATAATCAGTTTAAGTCATTCTATACATCTGAGTTACCACCAAAAGAGATGGTCCCATCCCCCTTCTTCTTCTTGCTTGCAATGTGTTCCTGCCTTGCGCATTATGGTGACCCTAGAGTTGGAACTTCGTTTTTTTTTCATTAGTTACAACAGTCCATCAATGAATACAGAGAAGCGCTAAACACATCCGGCTTTGCTTTTGATAGCTCATTTCTGAGATATGTTCTTTTATCCCTTTCTTGGGGAGGTAACAAAAAAGACATTTTTGAAAGAAATAAAAGCACTAAGGCACAAAATTCTAAAAACGCTTTCACCCTCCTTATGTTAAAAAAAAAAAAAAAAAGAATAGAATGTTCTTCTCTCACATCATATATCATCAGATAAAATTTACCAAAACGTAATCACTTGCAGATTAAGAGTCACCAACATTTCTTTCCACTTGTTTTAAGTCACATAAAGTAAATAAATCCTGACCTCTTCTTTTTTCTATTTTTGCCATATTTATATTCAAATAATTTTTTTCAATGGCCACATTACTTTTTCATTTTGATTCAGAAAAAAAGGAAATTAGCTGAGGAAGAAATTTTTGAATAGCAAAAGCAATTTAGGAAGTGGTAGAGTCTTATTGTGCGAAAGCTGACAACTGTGCTGTTCCTGTGCCATCACAGAACCAGAGCGGAAATCGGCAAAGCATACTCGATTTAAGAATCACAGAGTGCTGTGTCAGACATACCTCTTCCACGGGGCATTTTTGATGTGCACTATTCATGAGTGCTAGAGGAAAAAAAGAAGGGGTTACAGAAGAGGAAGAGGAGGTGAAAAAGAAGAAGAACAAACCAAGGCTTCAGAGTGAAAGAAACCATGATCAAATGGGTTAGTCGCACAAGGAGAGCGCGCATGCCAGTGTCTTAGACAGACAACTGTAATGTCTATTCACAATATAGTGGCTTAAAAAATTAAAAATTGAAGCAGATTTTATTTCTAGATTCATGCTGATTTTAACAATGGCAGTTTAGAAGTCTCCCCTGCAACAAGTTAACAGTGAAGAATTCAACTGAATATGGAAAAGTCCACTGCAGAGTTCAATGACGTGCCACCGCAGGTAGGAGGGGAGGGGAAGTCGCAACTCTTTGAATGCCCTGTTTAGTCTAAAACCATGTTCTGTTTGGGTCTGAGCTTTTTCCTTTCCCAAAACAGAAAAAAAAAGAAAAAAAAAAGGGGGGGATCTGACCCAGATCCCACGATGCTGGGATGCCACGATTTCGTACTCACACCTCTCCGAGAAGCGTGCTCAGGCATGCTGATCCACCTAGGAGGCAGCAGGTATGCCAGAAACATCTCCGAGCTTCTGGCATAATCGCATGACTCCTAACCCAGCTCCATAAAAGTCATTTGACAGAAAAAAAACTCCTACCTAAATAACACCTCAGCTTCACTTTCTTTTCCACGCACCTTAACACAGCACTGATATTACCCACTCATCTGGGGGCAGAGGGGAAGGGGGACGAAAGCCAACCTCTTCAAGCCTACTTTTGCAAGAGGATGGAAGAAAGCGTCCATTTGGTAAATGTATTCAGTACAGCTGCTTGGAGTACATGCAAATTACAATGATAAGGGCGTTAGAAATAAAAACCAATTAATGAGGGATGTACAACTGAACTGATAAACCTGTCAACTTCTTTCATTTCGTCTTCATTGCTAGATAAATTCTCCATGCTATTTTGTCCTGTGGGACTTTGAAAGTACTTCTATTTAAGTTATTAATACAAATAAACAAAAAACAAAAAATGTCTAGAAGACCTTCCTCCCTCCTGGACAGGGGCAGAAAGCTACAGCGGGGTGTACGGATCTCGGGTAACCCATCGAACTCCAAATCCCAAGCAGTGAGGTGAACTCACTGGAAATTAACATCACTTAGAATATTTCTAGAGAACTCATTTTACTAGTAGATACAAATATCAAATCTGTCTCTTCAAAAGGGTTAACTCCTAAGCCATCATATACATTTTGACATGGTACCTATTGCTTGAAGAAAAAAATCTTACAGACATCTATAGAATTAAGCTACTTGCATGCATATAAATATTTAATACAAACATTAATTTCTTAAGGAACTTGACTAAATTCTTCACTCCTTCCCTCCATCAACCCCTCCCTTCTTTTTGCTTTTGCATTTCTGTTACAACCTTAGCAACCTCAAGTATGGCCCTTCATGCTTTTAGTGCACCTTTTGTTTCGGAAGCTCTTAAATCTCCACAGAAGGAGCAGAGGTGAAAGCTATTCCATCTCCTGCTCTCAAATACTCCTTGGAGTTCAACAAATGCTAGGGAAAACAAAATACAAACTGTCTAAATAACCCCTGCCTCCTGCCTTGAACAGCTTTCATTTCTTTACCATTTCAAAGAAATGAATTTGAATTAAAAAGTGTATGAGAGAAGACATGAATTTTAAAAATACAGCACACACCTGATTTAAAAACAAACAAAAAAGCCCAGGCATTCTTCTGGCCTTGTCATGGACTTTTAATACTGTAAGTCTATTCTTCATTCCCTTTATGTTTTCTCAGGAAAAAATTTTACCTCTGGATTTCAAATTTTACTCCCAGATTTCAAATTACAACACCTTTAAGATTTAAAAAATTGCTCAGTCAGGGAGGTCAATGGAGATGGTTTCTAGCCCTGAGTTACATACTGATAGCTAAGACAGGTGGCTCCTTAACTTCCATACTAAGGAATTCTCCAAGGAGAAGCGCTGGGATTTCCAGCAGCATGTATTTAAAGGTATTTAAGTGAAAGGTAAGCAAAGTAGTTAAAGCAGGAATAGGAGAGGAAAAACCCAACCCATAAGACTCACGCTTTTTATCCTAGTAACTATGTTGGTCGCGGGAAAGAAAAAAAAAAAAGTCAGATCAACCCATAATATTTTCACTAGAAATACTTACTTCCACTAGTGTCAAGGAAGCATCCAAATGTGTTTAATCTAGTACAGTAGTATTTAATACCTCATCTGTTATCCTAAGGAAAGGATCAATGGTAATACTGTAAATAAAGAACAAATCAGTAACCTATCTTTCTTACAAGTACTACCTACTGGGCTTTATCCAATTGTTTTTGGATGCATAGTGGCAAAGGGTATTCCATTTGTGCTATATATGTAAGTTCTGGAATGTTTTTCTTCACCTATTTCTCCTCTGGGTAGTATTTTTGCAAGGGTAATTAATATTTTCCTTCACATTTGAAACACACACAGACTATGGGGCAGGAGGCATTTTAAGCTAAGAGGTCAATATGCTAGTATAGGTACGTTTTATAGTAGCTATTATACCACAGATTTGCAAGTTACTGTGATATAAAAGAGCTGGTGGCAACAGAAGTCTGATGTGCATTTTAGAGTCTTTTGAAGAGAGTTTGGCCTGGAATTTGTAGTCTTTTAGGCAACACAGAGGCAACTACAAAATCTGTTCACGGACCTGCTCAGAGGTACCATCCTGCTGTGAGCACTGAGTGCTTCCACAATATAAACACTGCATAATCCTTTTTATAGTCCCATTAGCAAATCCATATGAAACACTGAACAGCTTTGTCACTGTAGACTCACTGTTTTAAAAGCAAGTTTCTTTTCCCAAAGATTGGAATCTTAACCTCAAATAGCCCAAACCTTGTGGGAGATCAAGCTTCACATCTTCCTGATGATTTTATCATTCTCTCTCCTAGCAGCTGTAAATAAACATGGTCCTGCAATTAACTATTTCAGTTAATTTATATTAACTATTATCAATAGTTTTAAAGTAATAATATTACTTTTTGCAACAAGGATATGTGCTAATGTTTAAAAATACAGCTTCATTCAATGCTTTTTCAACACTGGGCTGGATATTTCTACCATCAGTCCCATAAAATGTGCAGACTATTAGACTGAGAAGTTATTCTTCTCACTGTTTATATGCTTTGGAATAAAGATAATTCATTATAGTACCTAAGAGAGAGCCTCTAGAGCAGGCAAACTGAAAGAATAAAACATGATTTCTGCTCTTTTCCTTACCTACAAAGTAATACACCAGAAGAGCTGATAGAAAGGGTCCAGGTAAGAGGTCTGTCTTTGCAATACTGAATGTGTCATATGTCTGCAGAGATACCTTCTTCAGGGAAAGCTAAATTGATACGGTACCCCTCAGGCCAAAACCAAAAATAAACAAAAAAAAAAAAAAAAAAAAAAACAGCCAGGACCTAACTGGACAATTTACGCAGAAGTGGCAGAAGCAGAGTTTCAAACAAACGAAATTTTCCTAGAACTCTGGAAAAAGCAGAGCTGAAGCTTTTCTCCTGAACTATTTCTTGGCACAAGGGGGAGGTCTTGCTCCTTTTTCTCTTAGTTCTGCTTCCAGGCACCTCAGGCAACTAGGAGGGTTGCCTGACACTATAGCTAGGCTGATTTAATTAACGCTCGGATGTCGCTAAAAGGGAATGCGCCACCCAATCCTCCTTCCAACCACTGACTTCTGTCCCCTCTCTTGAACCAGCATTAGCACTCACCTGACCCCACAGTCAGCCAGTTGAGTGTTAAATACTTATAAAATGAACCACTTCCTGTGAGGTTAGGTTTTGGCCGTTTTATCTCCCTGAACCTGCTCCCCTTGGGTTGGGACCACCAGCAGCACAGAGGAGGGAACGTGCCACTCTCCACAGCAGCCTCCATTTCCTGCCTCTCGCTGCTGTTGTTATTATAAAGTCTGCGTAACTCCACCCTAAGAGCAAGCCTGCCACTTCGCACAAATGAGGCAGCAATGATTAATGAAGACAGCTGCCTCCTTGCCTCGCCTCTCCTCGGGCTGCCCGGTGCGTGCTGCCTCTGCAGCCCTCCCTGCACCGTGCCAGCCCCAGGGTCCGTGCGGCCGGGCAGAGAACGAGGTCACCCGGCTGAGCTGGCTGGGGAAAAACCGGGAGCCAGAAGAACCCAGGAAACCCGCAAGCAAAACAAAACAAAAATGAAAAACAAACAAAACCCCTGGCCAAAAACGGCTGCAAAACTGCCAAATGGGAAGCCACAGCCTCAGAGCATGTACTGTGGTCTCCAAGACAAGCTCTTACACATCCCTCAGCCACATATTTGCTTAGGATAGAATGAGAATGGAACAAACTTGCAGCCTCTTCCAGCATTTTATGGCAGCAGATTTGCTTCTGCAGCCGTGTTCCTTAATGCCACCTGACAGTGGAAAACAGCGCAAACACCATTCCCCCTTGGCTCGCCACTGTAGCATTTGGCTTGCCTCTTTTTTCCTTCCTTTGGCATCAGTGTGCATGATGCCCTCCCTTAAGTCAATGGAAATAGTTCCACTGATTTCAGTGGGGGCTGGATTTAGTGGTGTGTCCTCTGCTGAGACCTTCATTAAAAATTCAGGGGCACATTTTGAAGAGTTTAGACTAGAAAATGACTCACAAGCACATGCCATCACATGCTTGTTTTCTTCAGACATCTTGGGCTGACTTTTCTCCAGACAGTATGTCTTGGTGAGATCTTATACTGCACAGCTTAGTTTCCTATACACATTAAGCATTTTCTGAAATTCTTCTCTATGGTGCATACTGTATTACTGTTCAGAGCAGCCATCAGGGTGGAGGCCTCATGTCAGCATGCCATAGATACAGTCGTCTCTTAATGCAAGCCATTAGAGCACTTACACTGCCATGGACAGAGAAGAAGAAAATGAGGGAAAGGGTTACCTTTTAATGTGACATCTTCAGTCTTACTTCATAACGTACCTTTTCTTTTTTTTTTTTTTTTGTCTGAGGAAGAGGAATTCTGCTGAGCTGTCAAGCAATTGAAACTAGATGACACCACCTTTCTATCCAGAGTTGTAGTCAGGGTGCCAGAAATGAAAACAGTCTATCTTCCTCTTCGGTCACAAGAGAGGGAGAGACCTAACAGTACTAAATAGTTTTAAGCATCGTCCACAGGTTGGAAAGCTGAAACCCTGCAGACACCTATCACATGTCTTGAAAATGAGAGTTAAATATCCCACAGAAGATGTGATTAAGAAATAAAAGTAGATTTTTAACTCTATTAAGGAAATATATTTTTCCAGAAAATACCATACTTTCTTCAGATTAATGGCAAGGAGAGCTAGGAATTTTTCAGGGTCCACTTTCAATTTGGATCTCTCCATAGGTATGGTTACTGGTATACATAAAGCTATGGTCTCATGTACTCTGTCTCAATATATGTAGGGAGTTTTCTTCCAGCTTATCATCTGAATAATTCACATGGTATTTATATTTTCTCAGTTATTCACATACTAATATTATTACATATAATATTAGTATAACATCCATGAGCCAGGGCTTCTTGACTAGATACATTTTTTATCTGATTGTGCCTCAAAACAAGGTATCACTTGTGACTATTTTTTCAAAAACATATGTATCAATTGTTTAATGATCTTTTAGACAGTTTCCCAGTTAGACCAAAGACTGGGGCGGAGGCAGCCTAGGATCAGTTCCTGACTCCACCATAAAAGGCCTTCTATGGTCTGGTGCTGTTTTCCAGTTTCCTATGTATGGCAGCAACAGCACAGATAAAGCTCTGCATTTTAACTACAGCATCATGCAGACTTGCTCTGAATAAAGCTTTCATGATCTGCTTCGACTACCTCCAACCCAATCCATGCTAATAAGCCCCAGGTCCAGGAGAAACAGATCAGCTGCACATACACTAATGTCTTTTTCTCCACAGCAAAATCCTCAGAGTTGTTTTATTAGTGTGAAATTGAAAACATGGACAGAAATGAAATAAAAATGAAAGGGGAACAAAGGAAGAGCATACTTTGGAGGATGCAGATGAAGAAAGTCTCTGCCTGGAAATACCATGATTAGGGAGAGAGAGAGAGGCGATAAACAATAAAATCAGGGAAGAAGGGATTGGTCTTTCATTCAAGGTTTATGAACAATTTTTTATTTTCCAAAATGAGTCCAGTGCATGAATCTAATTCTGTCCCCAGTAAAGCCAGTGAACAGTTGCTGGAGATTTCTGAAATGAACAAGCTTCTGCTTTACCAAGTGAACTAAAACTGAGTGTGTGCAATCCAGGGCCAGAGATGTTCACTTCAGTACTAGTGCACAAGTAAGAAAATGTTAGTAACTGGCAGGAAGGAACAGCCCATCAGCAAAAAAAAAAAAAATGGAAAGCAAACAAAAAAGAGTTACAGTCCCAAAAAAGCCTGTCAGCTACTATCTTTTCACATACAAAGTTAACCAGTTCATCTAAAAATTAAGATGGAACAATCTTACAATACCATGATTCTCAAGAAGTAGAGGAAAAAAAACAGACTTACATCTCTTGATTGCTGCTCTTATGGATGACAAAGGTCCTTGGCTTAAAGAAAAAAAAAATTACAATGAGGTTAATGTCTCAAAGAGAAAACAGCTAAGTAACATCATGCAGAGATCCCCTACACACTGTACGGTGCTTGCCAAGTTCATTTTTCCCCAAGGTTATCTTACAGAAACTTGTGCAAAACTCCTGGAGCATACGACCACACTCAGTCCCTTCTAATGAAAACCAGGACACAGCTTTCCTTCCATCTTTGCAAACGTGGAAAGCTAACTTTACTAACCACTTGTTCTCTGGACTGGGTGTTGAACTTCACATTCTGCCTCACTCAAATGGAAAACCAGGAGAAGAGCCCTTGTGCCTGTGCATATTCTCACGTTATTTAGCATCTAATGACTTAACATTCTTGTAAATTTACAAAACTTACACAGTCCAGGAAAAACCGACACCCTCTTTGCTAAGTATTTTTAACAATTACTTAACAAGCGATCTTCACTGTCAGTTGGGGTTGCGTTTTGCAGTAATAACTTGGTGGGTGGGGCTAGGCAGGAAGACAACGCGACCCAAAATTTGTTGATACACAAGGACAGAAAAATGTTTCCTTTTGCCAAATCATCTGTTTTCTTGGTAAAACCAAGGCACTTTCTGATGCTGCTTCTCTGAAGGTCTTATTTAACCCAGACACAGAAGCCCTTACTATTTTTTGCAGGTAAAAACCAAAAGTAACTTGAGATAACTGATGTCAAAAAGCATGAGCATGATATTAATAACCTGCCACATATATAAAGCTACAGAGGAGTCAGAAAAAAACAACCAAAACTGCTTCAGAAAAGGACTTTTTTTTAAGCACAACAGAGAGAGCATACTTGTTGGTGGGAAGTCTTTGAAAGCGCCGAATAATCTTTTTTAAGACTGAAAATAAACAGACCGTATCTGGTTCAAATTAATACAGTGTCTTTAACACAAGACAAAGACACACTACTCGAGCCTCCTCCAGAAAGCCTCCGCCGCAGCGCTCGCTGGCGGCAGGGACGGCAGGAGAGTGAGGGCACGAGCCTTTTGACACCAGTCTCGCTATGCCCGCAGCGGGCAGTTTATCCGTCAGCCCCGTTGGGCTCCACGAGCACTTCCGCGGCGATGGCTGATGACTGCAGCTACACCAGTGGGTGAAGAACAGGGTATCTGGAGGAGAGGGAAAAAAAAGACGGCAAGAGCCACAGTTCAAGAGAGTGTGGATGAGAACGTCCTCCCTCCGCAGCCTTTCTGGAAACTGCTGAGGACCAGAGATGAACGTTGCCCTCGCTGAGCTGTTTTCTGAAATAGTTTGGCTGGTCCAGGATAAACAATGCCTATTTGTCTGGTTTCAGAAACAGCTCAGAAGTGGCTTGGCCCCTGTCCACACAGCTAGCGAAACTGCATTGGAAAACATTGCTATCAGTCATATTCCACTGTGCATTCTCAGCAGAAAAGGAGTCTCATTTTCCTTCCAAATGTCCTATCCTAATACAGCCTTATCTTTAAAAAACACTTATAGTTGTACGTTTTTCCCCAAGGCACCTCATATTCCTTTTTTTCTTCCTTATAACTAAAGTCTACTCCTTTTGGATGTTCACTTTTTAAGCTTTCTCCTTCTTTGATTGCTGTAAATAACGACAATATTTAGGGTTTTAATAAAAAGAATATATATTTTAATTATATTTAGTACCAGACAGAAAGGAGAGTAAAGTCTGGCAACACAAATAGGAAATCTTCTGGAACAGCAAATACTTTCTATATTCAAAATTCAGGATTGACTTAAGTTTTACAGTAGGAAAGTAGGAAATCTATAAGATATGCATACTCAAGAACCCATAAGAATCAAATGGAACAGGTCAGCTCTTTCTCCAATGGGCAAGATCGCTTCCAACCATTGCAATTTGCCTCAGAATATGATGCATCAGATATGAGCAGGTATTTTTGGCCAGAAATCACAGGAGTCATCATACACACACAAGTTAAAGTTTTCCATACAAGATGAGGGACCAAAAGGTGCAGAAAAGATTTTAAAATCAAAGGGCATGCATACGCACACACACACAAAATCCTTCATGAAACCAACCTGGTGAAGTTGAAGTACCGATATACCAAGAGCAAGGCCATTCAAGCATGCAGCTACCGGTATAATTGAGAACCCAGGACAACATCGTTCTGTTACAAAATTTATGATCTCACAGGCAAAATAAGTTGTTATCAGATAGCGTTTTTTTTCCCTACTTTCCATTAACAGGTCACCATCAACACCCTTCCTCTCTTCTGGCAAAGCACTGCTCTTCCTACCCCCAAGAGAGTTCGATTCACATTTAACATACAATTATTGTTATGTATTACTTAAGCCTTTTTAAAAGAAGGAAATGGGAGTGAATTTAGAATTTCTTTTTTTGTCGTGAAACCCTGGAAGGGAAGTGCAGATTCCATAACTTTATCACCCACTAACCCCCAGGAATTTAAAAGCAATGCTGTTGTCAGGGCAGACTGTGATTCTGCCCACACCAGAGCCGACCCCTTCCTGCTCCACAGGCAATGATTTCTGGCCTCTTTTCCTGTCTTGCGAAAAGAGAAGGGATAAGGTTGCCCACATCCTCCTCTGCCCCCCACTTCATGGCCACCTTTCTCTCAAGCCCTCCAAATAATTCACATAACCCCATCCAATTTGATCCTCCTACAGCTGCAGCAATAATCCTGCTATACAGAGCTGCCGCCTCTTTCCCACCTCCTCCTCCTCCAGGCCGTAAGGCAGAGCAGCGAACAAACGAGAGCACGTACAAAAACCCCACAAACACACACGGCGAGGAAAAAGGGAGCGGGAAGAAGCTGAATCTGCATGGGATCTCTGATCCTGTTCCCAGCGCGACTCCCAACCAGCCACACAGGCACAAGCGAGGGGACGGCGCGACGGCACACAGCCGGCGGGGCGAGGGCCAGGGGCTCCTGCGCTCCCCCACAACGTGCACGAGCACAGCTACAAACTCAAATTGCTGGAAGAAAACAGAACAGACGGCAGGAAGTTTAACGGCATTAAAGACGCTGATAAATATTAGCTCAAACACCATCCCAGCCATCCCTAATGCGGAATAAGTAAAGATGCAAATCGTTCATACGTGCCTGCTGCTAGGTACCACGCAGGCGTGCACAACTGGAGCAATCCCCTGACATCTGCAGATCTGCCCTACCTCCCTCACTGCTAGCTTAAAGCACAAACTCTGTAACGTTTCCGGCTAAGGCAGCAGGTTTTTCATGAGTTATCGCCTCCCAGCCCCTCAACAGGGGGAACTAACTCATCTCTGTCAGGCTCTCTGCCAGCTGACCAAGGGGGCTCACCAGGTTCAGAAGGGATCTGTGACCTGCCCTGAAAGCAGCGGGGTCCTTCAAGCAGGCAGTAATACGAGAAGGGTCCCATGGGTCACCCTTTCCAAAAGGAAAAACCCTGGAGTGGTTTGTTTGAAGATGTTAAACACCCACTCACTCTCCCTCGCAGGCTTTGTTTTGGATTTCAAGCACAGATTTTCTAAACATAAACACTTGAGGAAAACGCTTCGGAAAGTGCTTTTTAAGCCTATGCACTGGGAAATAAAATTGTGGCAAAGAGCTGTGAACTGCTGCGTGGAGCAAGGGCAATCACTGCCTCTAAAACACGGCCTCTCCCTCCTTAGGGGCTCTGCCCAAATACTATTCCATGCACTGAGCACTGTTATCTCTTCCAAAGCAGTTTCACTGTAGCTACAGTATTACTCAGAGGCTACTCCCGACCCAAGAGAGCAACCACGTGAGCACCGCTCACCTGCACAGTCCCGCACAGTAAATGAAAGCAGGTGCTGTTCAAGTGAAATAAAGCTGAACTCACAAAGCCATCTCCTGGTGAGCACACGGGGATTCGCGTGGGCCTGGAGCGGGACGGCACCCAAGTCAGAGGTACCCACGCGGAGAGGCTGGGAGGTTCGGGACTACCTTTTCGTCCACACGTCTGAGCACATACTGAAGCATCTGCTGCAAAGTCTCAGAAATTTACCCATCGTGTCATGTTACATGGAGCTTTTCTTAAAGCATCAGTCCTTAGGATCACAGCCCTGTGTCTAAGCTTTTTAATGTATCTCTAATTGTGACAGTTACTGATTTTGTCTTACGCAAACAGCCTAAACAAAAAAAAAAAGTTAAATGCTGCTATTTTTTAAAAATTTTGTGACTTTTTAGAATGTGAGCCAAGAATTTTAAATAGCTACTGTTGACACTACTGTGAGGAAAAATACTCATTTAATAAAAGGCATGACATATTTCTCTCAGTTACTTTAGAAATCTTGCCATCTTTATAAAAGTCAATAGACTACAGTGCAGTATTTTTACAACTTATTAGAAAACCATTAATATTATTTAGAAAACATCATGCCAAACACAAAGTGTTTAAAATGTCATCTAAATGATTTCATGGCAGACTGAATTACAAAAAAATTTAGCAATTTTAAAGTTAATTTAAGGGTGGTGCAAAAGATCAGATTTACCATCATCCAGGTAACAGACCTATTAGTTCTACCGAAAAGCCTTCAAACTTAAGGACAGACGAGGCAGCTATGCCATCTTCATGGTGTGGATGCAGTAGACAGAGTTGTATCAATCCTGTGGATTAAGTGAAGCTACACTGAAAAAACAGATTAATGCACAATGATCAGTCTCTTCAATGGCTCAGCTGCAGAGGTCTTTCAGGCCTGTCAGTGCTCTAATGCACAAATACTATGCACAAATTGGATTAAGTGATGCAGCAACTCAAGATGCAGTGTCCCTATCAGGGCAAGACAAACTGACGCTATGCAGCTGGTAGTTCCACCTTCCCACACTCACCATTTCCAGCAGCTCCCTTGTGCTGGTGCTGACATGGTCACCGGTCACCTGGATCAGCCACCTAATTTTGATAACAACAAACAACCTTGTCCCCAAATGTCCCGGTTAATTTTCAGCCAGACAGGCTGTCTGGTCCAGGCAGCTGCAGAGCCACACGAGCACGAGGGTGACGTGAGAGAAGCAGCAGGAACGGGCAGCCAGAGATGCCAGCAACTGTCCTTGCGGGAAGCAGCACAGTCTCCACTCACAAAAACAAACCTTGAGTCTGTGGCTCACTTCTAATAAGAAGTTAATCCGACAGCACATCACCAGATCTTGGCTATGCCTCAGGTTGGCTGTTCTTCTCACCCTTCAGCATGAGTTGATTCCCCGTTTTATTTTTTTCTGCTGATGTTGGTTGTCCAGATTGGCTCACTGTGAGATCAGACAAGCACCAGAAAAAAGCAGCTGGCAGCAGCCTGGCACCACAGCGGCCTCTCTGCAACACTGAGACGTACCCTCACAGGCCCCGCTGAACAGTGGGGTATTGTCAGAGCCCTGCCTGTGCTGAAGGCTAACAGAGCCAGTCACCTCGGAAATCGCAGCAGCACAGATCTGGTTATCTAGGAAATCAGATTCACCCTGGTATAATCCTGCTTCTCTCTTGGGTCCAGCCCCAAAAGCAAGTAATCCTGAACCACTAATTAGGTCCAGTGACAATTCCAGCCTCATCACTACGCTGAAGCTGTCTACTTCCACATCCCTTATTAAATGCCACCACTGTGACTTCTCACTGTCTGAACAAGCAGGGATGTAGTTAAGAAGCAGCTAAAATCCAGCTGTTCAGCTAATTAAAACAGCTCTTGATAATCAGCACAGGGAAATCCTTTCAAGGAATGACTCTCCAGCTATTTCTTCAGCCACTTATTACATATTAATATGCTTGTCACTGTCATACTTGGGGATCCTATTCCAGAGAGTGAACCTTTGGTTTTAAGGCAGATCATAGTCCAAGTAGATCATGCTAACAGATGATAACATTTCACAGAGCAGTTCCTGCAGCAAACTAGAAGTCATCAAGTTGTAATAGCTTTCACACTTAATGCTGTCAAACTTGAAACTTGAAGCTGAAACAGCCAAAGTTTCTCTGTGAACTTACAAGTCACTTAGTTCATGTGTATCCTGAATTAACTCTTTCCTGATCTAGAACTACGGACACCCTGGAAAGAATCCCTCTTTTCACTTAGCATTTTCTTTCAGAGAACAATCTGAGCTGAACTACACCTTGCACCCAAGGATGACTCTATAAACTTGCCCATCCCAGAAAGGCAACTCCTCAGAGCGTGGCTCGAGTTATTCCCATTCTTCACTGAGCATCTGTTGATTGCAGCTCCCAGTAAAATGTGCACTAGAAGAACGGAGGTCTCTGCTTACTCAAGAGTTTGGCCCTTCTGTAACAGCTAAGAAGATGCTCCTCTATGCTATCTATCAACATATTTATACTCACTGTTGTGATACCCCTGAGAACACGTCTTGTAGAAGAAAACTACGAAATATTATTGCAATGCTTTAGAGACAATTTAACCTTGGTAGTAAATATTTCTAACAGTAGAAAGCACCTATAATTTTAAGCTTAAAGTCACTACAACATAGCAGTAATGCAGTACAGTAAACAAATAAAAATATAATTGAATTGCTTTGGTGAGAGTGACAGGATATTTGGGCCCAGCACCATATTCAAAGGGAAGAACCAACTCTTTAGGATTAGAGAACTTAGTAACAAACTGTGCAGCTCTTCTTCCACATGGAAATCCTTTACCATTAAAGTCTACATAGTTGCAGCATTTGCAAATGGAGTAGGATGACAGTGCACTACTTCTACAGTTAAACAATACAAAATGAAGTTTGCTCCTGAAGAATGGTTCTTTGGTTCAATTATTTGCAGTAGCTTTTTAGTCAGAAAATCAAAGCCCTCTATAGCCACTGACAGGACATTCTGCTTGCCACGTACATCTCTGTACACCAAAGTCCTATCTGGTGGCTGAATGAGATCCAGAGTCTTTGTAATTAACATCACAGATGAATAAAACCTTTTCTGAATCATAAAGGATGAACAGAACAAAGACATAAAGAAAACCTGTAGATCTGGATCCACATGACTCAAGATATCTTAACAGGCCTTTAACTATTATTAAGTATGGATATTAGGTTTTCTTCAAATAGTCTGTGTACTTAACAGAACATATAACTATAAATTATAGTCTTGTGGCTATCTTTACACCTAAACTTTTGTAAAGAGAGAAAGCTGTATGTGAATGCCCTCATCCGACTAGAAGCATTAATAATGATTACTGAAAAAGCAGATAACACTCTGCCTCACAACAGTGGATATCTTCAGCTCCTGTTCAAACCAGTTACCACCAGAATATGAGAGAGGAGACTGGAGCGGGAAATCACTCAAAAGATGGGTGTATTCCTGCTAGCTTTTGAAAATACAGAGGCTGAGAAATTTAGGAATAAAAACACGGAGCTTGCTTTCAAAGGAGAACGAGCAGGGACTAAAGGACGCTGACCGCAAGAGTCAGAACCACAGAACGCAGGGGATGCCCAAGCTGGAGGGGTGAAAGCCCAAGGAGAATGCTTCGATGTAGTACTGAAACTGAGGTAGCAACTTATAGGTGTTTCTTGTTTTGCCTAGATCCGTGCATTTCCTGTGCAAAAATATCTCTGTGATGTATGGGTCAATTTGCCTCAACTATCACGTGTTCTTCACAGAGGGAACTAGTGGGACATATGAGGAAGCAGCTCCAGGGGGGTCTTGAGGAGTCTTAAGGCCTTCAGCAGATGGATAACCGAGCCTCATTTCCATGGGAGAGTACCAAACAGCTTCTACACTCAGCATTTAAGACGGTATCTGGATCCTGCCTAGTCAAACAGAGATTAATAGCACACAGTTCCAGTTCTGAATATAAGAAACAACAGCTTGAGGAGCATCTAAAATGTAAAGTTCAACCGCAACTACAGAAATGGGATTATGAAGGAGCATCCCATGCTGGCATAATTTCAGTTGTCAGCTGAGCACTTTTGATAATTTTATAGCACATCAGCAAATGCTGAGCACTTACAAATTCCATCCCGTTGGATTTTCAGGCTCCTTTAACCTAATTCAACTTCTTTATAGACTATCTGAGTCATATAAGCAGTGTGAAATTTGCTGGAGTTTAAGCTTTAACCGATTGAGGAAACAAAAGGAATTTGCTCGTTGCTTTAATTGTAGGCATATGCTGACAGTAAAGACATTTGTTGTGAAGGGGCAGGCATTCCATAAAACAGATAGGTTAATACGTATGCATCAAATACAGCGAACTCTAAATCACCACTTTTCTTAACTCACCACTTAAAAAAAAATTAAATAAAAATTACTACAGTGTAAATGTAGACCAAAAGCTAAAAACTTTGTACAAGAATATTACAAGCACATCCATATAGAGAGACATACTGACTTCAAACTGGCCACTTATATCCCTAAAGCAAATAATAATATTAATTAACGAGCAGCAGAAACGCTCATTTTCAAGCCTCCCATGTTAAAGCCTCACAAAAGTCAAACTATCTTTGTGCGTGATCACATCTTGTTCCAATGTACTGCTGACTCACTCAGTTACACCCTACGACACATCAGCAATGTGAACTTTTAACAGCGGGCGGCCCTTGCAGAGCACAGAGGTTGTACGTGCAAGTCTCCTAGCCGCACCCTCCACCAGACCTGTCCTTCCAGAAAGCACCCTCTCGGCACCTCTGTCAGGGAAGCGACGTGTTCGCCCATACACTCCTCATCCCTTTTTTTCTAAAAAACCCGAAACGCTTCCTTTTCTCCTACGCCACAGATACTGACAGAGTCTTCGGTTACAAAATGCAGAAAATGATTCCTCAGAAGTTTACACTGGGTAATCAAAGACACATTCGGACCTCTGCAGGTCTGCAGCGCTCACACCCGGGCTTCAACACAGTCCTGAGAACTGCAGTGCTTATCGGTCATTCACAGAGACTCAGCGACTGAGATCATGGTCAACCACTACCAAAAAGATGTGCATTAAAGATTATTTTTCAAAGTAATAATGGTCTTGCAATCAGGACTGTATAAAGATACAGGCAAGTTATGGTTTATAGATAAAGGTAACAGTAGTATCTTTATCAGCCCAAGCTGGGAAAAACCACTCAAGTTTTTAGATATTCAAACTCTTCTCCAAGTGTAAAACAGAAGCATCAACCATCAAAGCCAAACAGACTTTTAAAAACACACTTAAATCTACAAAACCTGCATCTATCCAAAACACACTGCCGTACCCCAGTGGGCAAGCAACACCACTGAATTTGCCCTAAGAGCACTCGAAATACCTACCTCCACAACCAAAAGGCGGCCTTAACCAAGCGAGGACACTTCTGCAGTGAAACAGATTTCATATTCGAGCGAGCCACCATACAAACACACTGCAAGAAGAAAAGAACCTCCTCCACCCTCAATCATACATCCCGGCTGCCTTACTACATCAGGGACCTCGAATTACATGCCGACTGAGTAAACAGTGCAGCCTCTATTGGATGATTATACCTTGGAAGAAATAATCACTATCATCACGTTTCCCCACTCAACTAAATTGAGCTGCAGCAGCAAACACCTTGTGGAACAGATCGAACCAGACCTTTCCGGGGCAGCAGCTGTAAGAAACACCTTGCCAAGACATCTCTCAGCCACAGAAATCAACGCCCCTCCCTAGCCTATAAGAATCACCAAAATACACAGCTCTTTCACATGCTCAGCCATGCACTTCATTCAGCGCACCAAATGCCAGCACGTAAACTCGGCAGAGGAAATTAAAAGCCACCAGGTCTGAGAATCAGCTTACCCAGGCAACTGAAAGGCCACAAACACCAGCTACCAGCGGGGTAACCCTCCTCCCGTAACAACCACTTCATCTCCGACATTTGAGTAATAATCCTTGATGCTAAATCTTTACAAAGGCCTAAAAAATAAAATTATCTCCAATGCATGTTAAAGACTCTGGATTCAAATGAGACACTCGTCCAATAAACGTGGTAATTTCTCTAACGTCTACTCTCAGCAACGCTCTTAACTCCATAGGCAGTAAAATGTTCCTGTCCTTTTTCTCATGCCAGCCAACCTTATCTCCCCCTCCCCTTGGCAACATCCCTCTGGGCCTCCAATAGTAATAGTGACCTTTTCTTTAAGACTGCCTAATTGATCAACACAGTCTAGTTAAATCCAGAACAACCGCATTTTAACTTTCTCAAGAAACAGCAAAGCTACAGGGAATGAATCCTATGGTACAGGAACGTAGAAAGTATTATATAAAACTAGCAGATGCCAAGTCTAAAGCGATTCTTCTGCATGCAACACATGGTTAAGCTGTGGCATTCCTTGCTGCAGAATATTGTGGATGTTAAAAGCTTACAGGGGATCAAAAGTAATCCATAGAGGGCTATTAAATATAAAGCATCACCTCTCTCAGGAGGCCCCTGAGCCACAGAAGTCTGGATGCTGAGAAAATGCATGGATACTACCCAATATATATGTTCTGTTCGTATGTTGTTCCTTAGGCCTCTACTTTGCACATAAACAAAGACAAAATAAAAATATTCGATTAGATGGACTTTTTTTCTGCTCCAAAATGGCCCTTTTTACACCCTTGGTTATCTCTCAGCCTGGAGGAAGGCTGCCTGTCTGCAAGTTTGTCCATTTTTTCCAGTTACTTCAGTTCTAATAAAAAGATGAAATTTGACTTGTTTACTCTTTAAAGACATTTGAAAAATCTCATTTCTTTTAAAAATGCAGATATAGTCTTGTCAATTTATATTCAACTCCCTCCACAAATGTAAATGGTTTTTTTTTCCACATCACTGTCTAGGTAGATCTGTATTACACTCAGCAAAATACCTGTTTTTAACAGCTGCAGCAAAGCAGTTATGTCACTAATTCAAACACTGTAACAGACATCATTTAAAAAGCTCACAAAAGACAGTATGGGAACAGTAATTAAGGAAATACAGAGAACTTTGTCATCAATTCAGATCTGTCCTACATAAATAAAAATTAAATGCTGTCGCTAACAGAAGGCACTGGAAGTTTGTTCACACTGGTCAAAGCTCATTTAACAGAGGCCATTTCCTTACTGGCAGTCTGAGAAGGAAGACGACGGACTGAGCAGTAATGCAAATAATCTTCCGTCCCCTACATCAGGTAGGGTGTGGTGGGAGAACCTGTATTGTGTCTGTCCTTAATGCACTTGTCCCACAAGACTGTACTCTTCCTTCCTAGCTGTCCAACCTGTGCCTGCCAGAAGCACTACATTCATTCAGCTATTCATGGACTTACTATTTTAGAAGACCCAATGGAAACAAGGTGATAAGATGACACAGTGGTCTCAAAAGCAGGTCCCCAAAAGAAACTCTGGTCTGGGGAGAGGAGGGAAGCTTCCTGAACTGGTCCAAACATAAAATATTATCAGAATTGTTTGTATTAGGATTGCATTAAGGCTAAATGTTGATGTGTTAGGGGATGGGGAAGTAGGACTCCACACTCTATGGAATAAAAAAATTGTAACAGTAAAAACAAAGCTATTTCCTTCCACCAAGCATTTACTCCAAGCAAAACATTGCTTAATATGATACGAGATCACTCATGCACTTCTTTTGCTGGAACCTGAAGTTACGCTGTGTATCAAAAAAGAGATTCAACAACAACAACAAAAGTATTTGTGGTTGGAACATTTGAATTAGATTTGGATTTTTAAGGATCACGATCTTCTCTTTAATTAAAGTTTTCTCACAAAAAATAAAATAAAAATAAAAAAGAGAGAGATCTGTTCTCAGGGTTCCTAGGCGAAAAACCCATACTTAGCAAACTTAGCAAATTCTTGGTTGCTTTAGCATATGCTTACAAAGAAGACAGCGGCAGTTTCACTAGCATCGCTGAACAATGTAGTTTCAAAGTTACTTTCATTCTGTCTATGGGAAGGAGAAAATATAGGCTGGTTATATCCGAAGTATGCAATTTTTCAGTGGTTGTTTTCCAAAAATAACTGGAGAATGTGAAAGTTACCTTCTCTGATTAATGGCATACAACGCTCCAGCACAAAATAAACAACCGCGAAAAGGACATGGTTGCCAGAAAAGCATTCAATGAGCGATGAGATACTGTACCAGATAATACACCTACCCTGTGTCTTCCCTCGTCATCCCCTCCCGACCCAATCTGTTTTGCTGTGCTTCGCAATGACGGATTGCTCAGCTGGTCGGGGGACTCTGCGGTCCCCTAGGCAGGGAATTAGTCTTTACTCTGTGAAACGCTACCAAATAGTACTGCATAACCTGTGTAAACTAATAGCAGCAGGAATAAAAAGGAACTTACTAGCCTACAGCTTAGCCTGTCCCCATCTTTTATTTATACTACATTTCATTAGCAAAAAAAAAGAAAAGTCTTTAAGCATTGTCATTCGCTCCAACATTGGGCCATTCAGCAAATATCTGCTCTTAGCATGGTTAATAGATTTTTAGCTTTAGCTTTGTTTTCTTTTGTTCATTTCAGAGTTTATGTAGTACTTTGTGATCTTCCCCAGGTTTCAAAAGACAAAAAAAATTGTAAAGCTCTTCTAAACAATCCCAAGAAACAAATTAAAGCAACAACTAAAAATAACAGTAATGGAGCAAGGCAGATAGTCAGAACAGATCTCATTTCCAGGCTGTTAATTTTACAAAGTAAAGGGAAACTATTGTTAAAGTAGAAAATAGACATTGTTAAAGCAGAAAATAGACAACACACTAGTTAGAGCTTCATGCTCCTGCCTCTGTATATGCTAATAGCAGGTATAGTACAAACTCTGCAGTTTGTTTTCTCTCTTCATTGAGAGCTAAAAATACAGTGCAGAAGCACCACCACTGTCATCTGAAAAAAAAAAAAACAGTTTTGTTCAATTACTGTACTGTATATTTTAGGAAAATAATTCTGTCAAAGTTACTGTAGTATCTGGTTAGAAACAAGACAGCATTTTCCCAAAAAAATGATTTTTGGGAAAAGTTTAATATTTGGAATTTACCATTCATAATTACATTTGCAAACATTAAATCTTACTTTTATAAAAAGTCCTGTGCATCACTGAATATCAGAAGTCGCATATGTAATGGTTATGCTCTCTCAAGTTTCTTAGTATCTAGGTAAAAGAACATTAAAAGAAAAAGAAATGTATCTGGCAAAGTACTTATGTTTTTGCTTAAAAAGTTATGAAATCATGACATCCATTAGAATTATAACTAACCTTAAAAAATGATGAGAATTCTCTTGTGATTTGAAGAAGGACCAGTCTTCAAATAGTCAGTTGTCTAACTATATTTTTATCTTCCAGGATTCTGACTCTTTCCTGGACTTCTGCAGTGACTCTACAGCCATTCAAACTTCTGTCCATCCATATTGACCCAACTGCATGTTACAGAAGGCAAGTACTTTCAAGGCAGTCTAACCTAAATTCTCTCAGGCCTCAGAAGACTGGGAATGCCCACTGTACCCAGATCAGATGACAAATCTCTTGAAACAGGGCTGGCAAGAACAAGACACAACTATGTATAAGACCTTACCTATGTGGATACTGTCCACACTTAGGGTCCTGCACTCTTATTTCAGTCCTCTGTATCAAGGGATCTGTCTGTGACCACAAAGCCTCCTAGGGAAGAGGCAACACTACTTTTTGCACCAAAGAATCTTAGTTCCCTTCCTGAAACCACATAAACTGAAGCAGTTGGAATCAGATGCAAAAGCAGTTCATCCTTGTCTACACTAAGGCCTTCCCCTAGGTTAGCAAAGCCTGTGGTTTGCCACAGATGGACTAAACCAGGATAAAGCCCTTGGGTAAATGTGACCTAAATTCAAACAGCAGCAATACTTACGCTGAGCATAATAGCACAATACCTCTGAAAAGAGAAATCTGGTAGCAAAATCAGGACTGCAACCTGTCTCACAAATGACAGGATCAGAGCCTAACAGACAGCTGTACAATCAATACGGCAAGCAACAGATAGAAATATAACAACAAGGAAAAGACTACCCAGGTGACAAGCCTCGCTAGGAATATTTCTTCCCCATGACATAGTCTGAATGCAACTGTAACAGGCTTTGAAAGAGTATTTGATCAATCACTCACACATTCAACCTGCCAAAATCAGATGCTACTTAAGGTAACCGATAACCAATACTAGAATGCTCTGCAGAGGACAAAGAATAACATACCATAAAATAGCAAAGTAACTAAGCAGTACACAAAGAGAGACTAAAAAGGAAAAAGTAACAATCTCTTCCCTATTGTGCACATCGGAGTAAGAGGCCGTGGAAACCAACACAATTTAACTGCAAACCGCACTCTCCCACTCAAATTCCAGAGATGAAGGAAAACACAGATACTAACCTGAGTTTAAACAGAAACCTACACAAATCCTTACGGAAATAAACCAAAACTCAAGTATCAGCTTTAGCACTTTTAAAATATCAGCATGAGAATGTTTCAGAAAGACCCCGAGCTACGTCCTCTTCTGAGCTGGCAGTTCACAACTCCCCGGTCTGCCGTCTCGGTCCTGAAACTCTCCCATGGACTTCACTTCACTTCACTTCCTCCTCCAGCCACGAGCATTACTGTTTTTTTTGAGAGCACTACAAACACCTCTGGAAAGGATTCTCTTCCAGCTCTCTTTTCCACCCACTGGATGAACTTCATGTGCTATTTATCATAGAAGTGTCTTTGGAAAGAAAGAATAATAAAGAAGCTGAATTATACCCATGCCTGATTGATTAGGCCCATCACAGTACTTAGAGAACTCCAGGTCTCCTCACAGCTTCCAGCAACCTCAGATCTTGTTTGTTTTTTGCAGGGTTGAAAAACAAAGCCATCTGGTTGTTTTGAAAAGAATTATTGCTGTTTTATAGGGGAAAAGTGAAACCTTCCCCAACTGACTTTTGAAAGGAATGTCCAGCCATCAGAGTATCTGCAACGTGTAATTGTGTGCTTTCTGAAACCACCCTTTCTAGAGCTAAGGTCTCTCACAGTTGTTTATGCCCCAGATAATTCCCCTAATTGACAAGCAGAGCACCCTTGTGCTTCAGCGGTCCTCAGTGCCTTCTACTGGATTCTCCTCAGACAAGTGGTGAGACAGTGAAAACTTGCTCGTGTACACAGGACCCCCAAAGGAAAACTGCAGTGCTTTCAATGAAGAGGAGAGTGAACCCTTTCTTCCTTACTCCTTCAACAACCATCTCATTCTCAGCATTATTTTCCATTATAAATCAGCATTTGTGCTTTCCACCTCATTCACTTATTCACCTTTGTTATGCCTTGCATCCTTCTCACGAGGTCCACGTCTCTTTCAAGCACCCAGCTCCACCAGCACCTCAGGGAGAAGCACATCTCTCGTGACTCCTACTGCTGCCTGGCTGCAGGCTCCCATGTGCCCTCTCTTCCTGAACTATCCTCTGCCTCAGATGATGCCTGAACATACAAAAAGGCGCTGGTGAGCAGCCCAGACAATGGAAGTAGTTGTACAGGGCACCAAAGCAGCCAGTCCTTCAAAATTCCCTCCCCAGAAACCAGGAACACAGTGTTTTCACTAAAACAAATCCTCTTCTGTGTTTAGAAATAAGGAATCTGGAACACTGGCTAGGATGCTCCCTTTGCAGTAACTCTTTACCACTATCTGCAAGGTGAATAGACAAAAATCCCCAACACCACAGTGAAAAATCAGTGGTATTAAAAACAAACACACATAGCAACAGGCTCCAGGCACACGCAAGCTCCCTAATTGCCAACGCTTAAGTTGAACTGATCTGCCATTAATTCCTCGGCTTTGTCGGGGGGTTTTCTCCTTCTTTAGAAATGAGTACAAACCGAACATGGAAAATTAATGTTGCAAAGAATATATTAAACATAGTGATTTATTGTGGCAAGGAAGCTGCCAAAGAAACAGGCTGCACAAAATTGCTCCAGCTTATTGTGCGCTAAGGAGGCATAGCTCTGACATTCGTTGCACGTGCTGTTTACCAGAAGCCCAAGATAAACAAAAGGACAACGCGTGAGCAGATTCTAGTCTCAATTACACCAGTTTACATCCACATTTAAGCAGTAGGATTACATTGTATTCTCAGTGACTGAACCCAAAATTCAGCTCTGAAAACACAAAAATTAGATTTGAGCCATCGAGATCCTACTTTTTAGATACTAACAACAAGGTCATGGCACCGAGCCTCTACTTCCAACTCTGCCATTGATCTATTGGGCGACTTGGAAGAAATCACTCTGCCTCCCTCTGCTGAACCTGCTTCATCTGTAAAATGAAGACAGCTATTTTATTCCCTTGGAGATCAGCCTTCTGATCCAACCAAGCACATGAGCACTGATACGAGTCCAAAGGAGGGAACGAGATCGCTCCTTCTGGAGAGGCACAGGCTTAGCTCAGCTCAAGGCAGTTGTGAAACTGCACCCTGAGGGTTTGGGAAGGAAACTAAATTTCTGGAAAGATATTTTTTAATTAAATCAATTTCTGATGACCTACTTGGAGCGTACAAAAGCAGGATCTTTCTCTTTTCCACACCCTAAACGTACACTTAGACAAAGACTAATCTGCTACAATCTAGTCTTAAAAATCCTAAGGGCTAAACATAAGCAATAAGAATGCAAAAGTAAAACAAAGGTCATCCCCCAACATGCATTCTTTCTCCTAAATGCAACACTGCATCATATTCAAGGCTTTCATGCTCGCTTTTTGTCACACATGCATTGCTTCTCCTTCCTCTTCACAGGGATCAGCAAGATCTCAAACTTTGGATCCGTAAAGCAACCTGTAACATGGGATGGAAGGGGAAAAGTCTGAAATATTCCTTTAGATGGAACAGCTGCATCGACAAGGTAATGCAGACACTGCCAGCAGATAATACAGGGCTTTTTAGTGACAGGAACGGAAAACTAAGTATCAGGATGCTTGAGAGAATGAAATTGGTCTCTCAGGATGTAAGTAGCCTAGTGTTTGAACCAAAAAATTTGCTTTTGACTGGTTCTTTCATCACCGTCTCCTACATTTGGAAATTGAGTCAGTATGGGACAGACAAGCAGCCGATAAGCGGGCTGAAAATTAACTGGATCACTGGGCCCAAAGGGCAGGACTAGCTATCAGCAGGTATCTGGCAGCCAGTAACAAGGAGACACCATTCTGAATCTGAATCAACTGCACACACGAGTAAGGCAAACTGCAGACTGGGCAACACCAGAAGCAGCACAGCCAGCTTATCAGGGGGATTTATTATTCCCCTTTACTTTGCCCTGTGAGGCTACACCTGCATCCCCCAGTCTGAGATGGATGTTGAGAAGACATGGATGTCCACCAGACAGTCATCAAGATGGTCAGAGCACATGACCTGTAAGGAGAGGTTGAAGGGGCTGGGCTTCTTTGGGTGGCAAAGGGCAATCTAATTGCCAGGAGACAGAGGAGACAGAGGCAAACTCTTCTTCACAGCAGCATACAGCAAAACAAGGGGCAACAGCCACAAACTGCAGCTGGGGAGGTTCAGCTTGGACACGAGGAAAAATTTCTTCACTAGGAGTAAGTATACCGCAGCACTGGCACAGGTCACCCAGAGACGCTGTGGGATCTCTCTCTCTGGGAGGTTTTCAAGACTTGGCTAGACAGGGACAACGCTGGCTTGATCTACTGTTAGCAGTCTTCCCACTATGAGCAAGAAGTTGGACTAGATGACCTCCAGTGGTCCCTTCTGACTAACATTTCTGTGATTCTGTGATTTCTCAGTATAGAAGAAGCAGTAGCACCAGAAGTCTCTCTACACTGTCCATCTGCCTAACACACAGCAAAGAATCAGATGTCTTCGGGTTACAAGAGTAACTCTCACCCTTTCCAATGCCCGATTCCAACACAATAACCTGGATTTTAATTTACCTAGAATAAACACTATCTGTTATGTGGTGGAGAAAATTAGCTGCAAAGTTATTCCTGATGAGAAAATAACTCAAGTTGTTAGATGCGAAAATGCTAACAGCAACTTGTGGAAGGTTTCAAACAAGAACCCCTAGCTTCCAGGCTTAGGAGCTAGCACAGATCTGTGGGGAAAAGAAAGGACTCTTGTATTCCACCTTCAGATGGGCAAAGCTGGAATTATCAACTGACTGGCTACCATACAGAATATCCTCATACTGGCTGTTTTCTTCAGACCTCAAGAGCATATCAATTTAACTGGAAAGTGAGCAGAGTTCCACTGCATTGTCAGGCCTGTCCCTTAAGACTGCCTCCGTGCTCTGTTAAAGCAGTAAGATCTTAATTAACAGGCGAGGCTTCAGAGATGCTCTAGGAAAACACACTCTTAAGATACTGCCAGAGCATTACTGTAATATTTACTAAACACAATTTTACCAAACCAGCATCATATAACAGAGGAAACAAAAATGTAGAGAAGCTTTCACTACTGAGACTCTGCTACACAAAACACTAAAAACAAAGTAAGATACAAAATACCGTTCTTAGAAATCACAGCTTGACTTATCAGAAGCTCTGATAGGCTACTCACTAAAAGAATTCGTAGCCCCTTTGATCAGCTTCAAGTGCTTCTTTATAAAGGAACAGGAGAAAGGTTGTGTCTGTTGGTATTGTCATCTTGATTTATTTTAAATAAAAAACGAGGCCAAATTTTGTACCAATCAAATGCAGACAACTAGCCATAAAAGAACTTTAGTACATCACAAAAAAAACAGCAGGTAGGCTATGTGCCAATAATGTCTAAAATCCATTCTGGGAATGAACCTATTATTTTCCTCCCTCTCCCATTCTTGAGGTCAAATTTGCACAGTAAATTACCTGATTTAAAAATCAAGATCTCTTACTTGACTTCATGTCCCAATAAACTGTTCCAAAGTTTTTCTACCCTCATCCTCTCGCCTCCAAGGCCAAAGCCTTTTTAACAAGTTATGGAATTTGGCCAAACAGATCCTTCTTGGGACAACTTATTTAAATGTCTACCTCTGACTCACCAAATCCAATAAAACTGAAAACAACATACCTAAAATGAGTTATATCACATTACAAAACTATGTTTCAAGATTTTGTAATCCATTAAAAAAAAAAAAAAAAAAACAGTGAAATTAATCCCATTCCTTTTACCAGTTTTCCTCATATTCAGGAATTAACTGCAAATACGCAGATGCCTCAAATCTTCTGTTTTATTACTATCATATAATTTTCAGTTTGAAAAGGTTTAGAGGCCTCACACTAAACAGTATACTTCTTTTGACCTAACTCTGACCTGGGTTATAACAGTGCATGATCTGAATCTAATAGTGAAAACCCTGACAGTAAAATCAAGACATAATGGTAACTATAGATCACTGTTGCCAGTACAGAGACATCTTTAATAACGCCTGAAATTTAACAATTGAAGTACCATTAATATCAGGTCATGAAATCAAATGTCCCTAGATAACAATTTAACATAGCAATAGGTATTATTTGGATTCAGGGAATGTCTGATTTGATCTTACCAACGTGCTAATATTTATTAAAAATCAATGAAGAGTGGTTCATGAAAAAAAGGTACTTATAGGCCCTGTTCTGCTACTCCTCACTCCTCACTGTATCTAAACTCTCCTTCATGGCAGATGGCTGCTAATTGCATAAGAGAGGCAAAAGGTAGCGTATCAAAGGCACATTTTGTAAGCAGTATCTGGTATCTATTTCTCTCTTTGAAAACCACTACCTATGGTCTTTGATTCATTCATGCTGCAAATTTCTTTCCAATAGCATGCTAGATCCCAGTATCATCCCCAGAATACTTTCCCTTCCTTCAGTACTTCTCCCATACTAAACATTTGATAGGCTAGTAATAAAACCAGAATATTTGTCAGAGTCCTTGATATCACTTTAAATAAATTTCATCCTGCATAATATAAATGGCATCATCCTATGATAAAAGAAATGTTAAGACAGTTTATACACCTTTATCTAAAACAGTTTCTTATCTACTAGTCATTGCAAATGCGTCGTGTTCGAGCTAAGTTTTCAAATTGTTCCTGCTTCAGTGTTTGTATGAGCTTTTCATCCCTCATACTGTAAACACTCAAGCACAAGCTGAAATAGAAATACACAGACACAGCAACATAAGAGCGCAGTGATGGAGAGGACAAACTTCAGCCCTCTGCAATCACAAGAAATATTGTCATACTTTACTTGTTTTTTTTTTTTTTTTTTAATTGAGCTGATCATGTTCTGGATCAAAAATCCTTAGCCTTGGGAGCTTTGGGGGAGACTGCTAGGCTTCTTTTGGCTCTTTCTATTCCACCATTCCATATTCATGATTTGACCCGCACAGATTTCTGGAGGAGATCCCACCAGAGCTTTGTATCAAATAAATTGCTACTTCTCTGGCTCTCACTTGGAAAGATCTACACCCACTACTTCATCTTAGGATATCTGCCTTTCTTAAGGCTCATTGCATTATGCCTTCATGTGGTCAGCTAGGATCCCCATATTCTCCTTAACTATTTCATACTAATTCTAATGCAGAAATTCTTGTTATTACATCTTGAGTTTGGGTATGATGACCTGCAGTGTCAGCTTGTTTCACTTTAGATCATGAGAGGGACTTTATGTTGCATCTTGAAGAGATGCATCCCAGAACATGCAACCTAAGGAAGAAAAGAAAAGATGAGATGCCTTTGATCCCCCCTTTTTTTTTTTTTTTTTTTTGGTCTTTCTGTTGTCACGAGCTGCTCCCAGAGAAAAGATGACTGGGGGAATATTAGCTCATCAAAAAAATGGCATAAGCCACAAAATGGTCCCCAATGTAACTCAAACTCTGAATTGCTGCCCATGTTACATGAGCAGTGCTGCACTGCACTTTAATGAAGCCTTGCATACTTCACTGCTTGGTTGTCTCTCAGTTCTTATGCAGCAAGAGACTCTGGTCTTCATGCAGCTGCAACTCTTTTCCCAGACGCATGTCTGGGGCCAGAGTGGGGATAAGAATCTCACCCAGCAATTTGTCTCCTCAGGATTATGCTTCCATTTATAACAAGAGATGAACCTAAGAGTGTGGCGGTATCAACTAGCAGAGTATGTCACTGAACTAAGGCAAATAGCTCTGGCCTAGAAGGAGCAGCAAGGCATGCACAAAGCCACATTATCCTGTTAACAATGGCTCTTCTTCCTAGAAAGCAGAAATAACATGACACAATGGCTACTGAGATTGAAAAGGGGACAGAAGACACATAGATACAGTTAGAAAACACTTACACTACTGACAGGAATGAAAGACTATTGAATGAAAGACCGGTTTCCTCAACACTGTAAGCAACTTATACTACACTGTTAATTTCTCTGTACGTTTCATGTGAGAATTTGGAACCTGTAATCCAGACAACTTACAGCAGTATCTTATTTTAAGGGCTGGTCCACGGTTGAAATGCCAATTCCATGGAAAAATTTTGAGATTTTACTTTGCTTTTGGTTTCAAGTGAAAACTTCAAAAAAGAGGGGGGGGGGGAACTGGCTCTAGCTGGTGCGCTCTATCACTTTAACTCATTAAAACCCCATTACTGGCCACAGGATATGGAAGAAATCATATTCCTTGCTGGAAGATTGAGCAGAAGAGTTTAGAAATAAGGCAAAAGAGAAAGAGGGTTAAAAAAAAAAAAAAGAGAGAGATGAAGAGATGAGAAAAAGAGATAAAAAGAAGACGACTACATAATATTCAGATGTGTAGGGGGTCACGTGGCCTTGCAAAACAATAGCTTTTGGAGGTCCAATTGCTGGTGGAAATACTGAATCAACATAAAATATTTGGGTCTATGTTTTGTTTAATGCCCTTTTGTTTGCTTTCCCCAATCTTGAAACTTTAGGTATGATAAGATCAGAGTCAATGGAATAAATAATCAAGTGCTGCTAATCTTGACTGAATCAAAAATTATTTTCCCTGCTACAGAATCGAATGTTCCAAAGCATACAGAAGCAAAAGTCACGAGGGCGTCTTGTCTTAAATCACAGTTTTATCAAATAACTTTGTGCATGTGATACACAAACAAGCCTTCTGGTTTTTAAGTGCACACAATTACAGTGTAGTAAAACCTGTTAATTCCTTGAAATAACAATTACCTTTAACACAAAGCTATTCAGGTATTTTCACACTGTTACCAAACAGAGAAGTAGTAGAATGGCATTTTTATTTTTCTGGCTGATTTCCTTATTTTTTCCTTTTATGGAATGAATTAAGAAAAAAAAGGAGGGGAAGAATAAATACAGGAATACAGTTCTTACCCTGAAGAGCGGCAGTCTGGTTTATTTCTTTCAGAGCGATCTGTGAGAAAGGAGGCATAATGTCAGCACAGAACTTGGATGTTCTTTAGCAATACTAATACAGAAGCCTTAAAGAATTGTCATACCATGTGACTAGCAAAAACAAAAACTGATTCTGTTGCAAAATTCTGTTTTTCTGCACTGGACTACTCTGCTCAAGACAAAGTAAAATTACTGGAAGTTTAACATTTGTTAAAATTCCTCTTCTGAAAACATAGTGTATTTAATGTTCTATATTAATGCTTTGGAAGCTTCCCCTCCCTTTAGCTGAAATGAATAGGACTTTAGGGTAAAACTAAAGGAGAGCGAAAAGGAAAAAAGAAAAACCACAGATTACTCAGCGCAAAAAAATCATTCCATGAATCATGGCTGGCAGAGTTCCCCGACAGGATGGGAGAAAAATTAGCAGTTGGTTGCAGCAACATCTGCAAATACACTGAATCCAGCGCAGCCCCATCATTAACTCTTTGACGTCTGGGTGTTCTAGGTACTAAATCTTCTTCTGTTTTCAGAAAGAGTTTTGTTTATTCAACGAGTATTTCAAGCAGTTTATTTGCACTAACAAGACCGACCAGCAAACCAAATCTACAAGGTACAATCATAGGAGCTCAGGTAAACTTTTTTCCACTGCATAATTTAACAGTTCCTAAAGCCAGGTCTAGATTTATTTTGTAAACTTTTTCTTTGTTGTTGTTGAAAGTTCTGATATGCAAAAGTGTAAAATAGTTATCCCAAGTAAAAGAGTTTAAATTTATCATACGAGCGTTATAAAATAACCACTGTGTTGTGTTATCAGAATTGACATATTATCAGTTCATATAGAAAGGTCCGGTATGTCTCTTACCATATGACTTTTGAACTACCTGAAATAAGTAAGTGAGATTTGTGTGCTCCTGAAATACATATACGCTAAAACTGGAGGGGTTTTTTAATCATTTATAATAAAAAGATCCATTGTGCAATTAGAAGGATGTTTTTACAGCTGCAGATAATCTCCACTAATCATGGTAGTTTTGCTTCTCATCCCCTCTGTGTCTTTTAGAAACCAAGCTATTTTTCCCTGTGTCAGTAAACAGTTTAATGAAAAACTTGGCTATACAGAAGAGTAAGAGACTTCATAAGAAGACATTTCACATTCACAGACTGTATTTTGAACTTTATAGCACTGCATTTGAACTGAAATTTATTCTCTTAGTAGCACACATTTGCTTGAACAGTTTTGACTCATGTATAGAAGAAGTATTTTCCTCTCCGGTCCTACGTGTTTGCGTTTGATTACATTTTGATTGAAGTCGTAAAAAATTACTGTACGTCAACAGCGCTCAAAGAAATATTGAGTGCTCTTTCTGTCCGCAGGTGCTCCTATTGAGCTGTTACAGCCACACAATACACAATTTACTACGTTTCCGACTTAGAGCCATCTCTATTCCATCATATCCTGCGCTCCCCTGCTAGAAACAGCATATAATAGCTCGCATCAGAGTTACAACAGCAGTTGTTCAAACACACGCAGAAAGACTTGCTCTTTCCATCCTTATCGCTTGCTCATGTAACCCCCTTACCTGTGAGCACTGAAAACCAGGCAGGACTTCCTATTTAAATCTGCTTGCCATCTGTCGCGTGTTATCGATGCTTCCCCGGCATTTATGCAGCCATGATCTAACAGGACTCAGACAAGACCTTCCCACTTCTAAAACATTAGTGTGAATGTGCCAGTGAAGAGGGAGAAAAGGAGTCCCAGAACATGTAAACACAGCATCTCGCAGCTCTTCTCCACAGCCCGCTTCCTGCTGGCAGAGCCACTGCAGCCCGTCCGCACCACCGGGACCTGGTCAGCCAGGAAATCAATGCGATTCCCTTCACCCTTTCATTTTATTGAACTGCTGAAACGGGAAATATTACGGTTGTTTTTACACGTTTTATTTACCACTAAATTTAGAGAAAGCACATCATCCGTACATACACTGGCCTCACTAAAAAGAACAAAGGGAAACGTAACACTACTAGCATGTAATTAGCACTTTTAAGCAGAAAATAAACCCTGTGCAAACTTAAGGTGATTATAGATTCAATCTTCTAAATTTGATTTAGTATCAAGCATAACGAGAGACTTGGAAGGAACTGAATTTTTCAGTTCAGAGCTTAGATTTTGATATTCTGGATGCTGTTTTGGCATTACATACAAGCACCAATTCAAGTAAAGTCCCACACCACACAACCCTAGAATACACCACACGCTCCTAGAATACGGGTGCACATGAGAAAGAGGCAAATCTCACACTCAGGCACAGAAATTTACAGGCAAAGTTTTGTCTCCTGTGACAGCTACTACCTTACAGAAACAAGTTTCTGCAGACACGAAACTTGTACCATTTCACTGTCTTTGTGCTGCTAAAGTAATACAATTCCTTACTGTGTATGTAGTTATAGTCACATAAACCAGAAAATCCTAAACAGCTAATACTCACGCGATAGAAGACTGGATCATTTTGACTGTAAGTTTACTTTGGTTAATCAATGCTTTTAAAAATCATCATCACCCTAACCTGGCATTTATATAAGAACTGTGCGTAGCCTGGGCTTTGTGCTAGCATGGCAGATCTACTCTCCATCTATTGACAACTGGTGGTGGTGCAGTGCTATCACGTCTTTAATTTTACCGCTGCAGATTTTGCCAGCTAGCTCAGACAGCTCAGGCGTATCTGAAGAGCACAGACATACGCTACAGAGATGGTTCTTCCACAGCCAGGGAAAAGTCCTTTCTGCTTGTCCTCCGGTCCAAAAACCACACGGCCGGTTAACGCTTCCTGCTTCAGCTGCACAGCCGTAAACAAAGCCAACTGCAACTGCAGTTTTCAGCTCAGATAAGTCTCTGTTCTGACGAGTCCACTATATGGGCAGAACAAGTTCATACATACCTGCAAAAGACCACACTGACACATCTAAAAGGTTGGTATACACCGTATAACGCGCTGCTGTTCCAACAGATGGGAAGTGACTGATAGGACACACATGCCTTCTACGCCCTGACTGCAATCACACATACCGATGTTTTTAAACTATAGAGATAAACGAGAAGCTATGTTGGGATTTACAGCACAAGAGTCTAAAGTCACAAACAGAACTACACTATCTTCTCACCCAAGCAACAGTCCATTGCAAGAGAGAAGTGAAGCATCAAATTAAAAGGCTGTCCCTACAGGACACTATTTGCAGTCTCTCGGTCTGTAAGACTTGACCATCCAGTCACCTGCAGTCCAGACTTAAAGAGATTTTCCCCACTTGATACTGGCATCTGCTCTTTACAAAACCTTTGCTGCTCTTCTACAAATACAGCCCATGCAGGAGAACTGTATTACCCTTATTCAGCATGCAGTGCTGGATATAGCCTAAGAAGTCAAGGACCTAGCGAGCAGAACAGACAAGGCAGAAGAAGTTGGAGACTTCTGGCTGAGGTCAGGAAGACAGGCGCCACGTTTTAAATACTGCAGAAGAGTCAAGGGCAACACCAGGACACAAAGATCTGCTGCTCTTACACCACTGTTCTCCAAATCTAGCGCATTTCTATAAAATTGTGCTGTGTATATACCATCACTAGCATGTGTTTTTTTTCAGCACTCAAAGGTTAAGCAGAAGATAGAAATGTCATAGTACAGTTGCTTTCCAAAAGGGTCAGGTTCCTTTAACTGGCAATTTTATTGCCCTTTGAGCATGGGAAAATTATCCTCTTTGTTTGTTTGCTTTTAAAATCACAGAACAGTTTTTCTTCTCAAGGAAAACATAAACATAACCATCAGGAGAAAAATAACTGACAAAAAGTTATTTCAGTGCTCCTCAAACCCAGAACAGCTTAAGTTTTTGCCAGAAAGATCACCAACAAAGCAGAAAACAATAGCACTTAAGTCGTCCTCTCCTGTCTTTGGAAGACAGGCAAAGAAAAGAAGAAAGGCAACTCACACCAAGAAGAACCATTGTTTTTCTCTGTTTATTTTCCAAGACTCTTCAAAGTATCTGGTTGCTAAGTGTGACTTCAACTGAAAAGTGTGCTCTCACTTCAAAAAAATTTAAGTATAAACATCAAGTGCTGTTGAAAAATGAACTGAAAGTTAACATGCATTCTGCTGCTTCAAACCTCTAAAGTGACTTGGGAACATCCAGTGCACTTAGACCCCAAGGTACAGGTAGAATTCCTACTTTTATTCCCATCCCTCAACTTGCTCGCTCTTAAAGCTGAATTGGCTCAAGAGGACAAAGGGAGAAGGTACCATTTCCTATGTTAGGAAATACTGTATTTTCGTCTTGATCATGGGTCCTGAACAGAGCAGCCACCAGAGGGGGCAAGGCAGGAGGACATGCGTGCTAGAGCAACCAGCCGTCTCCATCGCTACGCATGATGGCCAGGCAGAGTTTTCAGAGCAGACGGTAGAGCGAGATGCCTGTCACAACGCTCCTGCAGCAATGGCAAACCTCTGCCTAGACCAGACAACAGGAGCAGCCGGCTCCCGAGCAGTGCTGCCAACACCAAAATACACGTAGAATTCATATTGTCAAAACAGGTAATTCCCATAGTCCAAATGCCTTAATCCCCCACGAGCATACTTTTGCTAGCTTTCAGGCCTTAACAAGGACGGATATTAAGACTGATTCAGCAGCGTTACAGGCATTATGTTGAAATGTGATGGCTCCTACCACTATTTGAATAACGTGCACCTTCACTGTTACCCAGCTGATCATAGCTAAACGTTGCAACAGTCCCAGCTAGCCAACTGTATCAGGTCAGAAGAACCCCAAATTTCCACTTGAGAGCGTCAGTGTACATGGGGCCCAGTCTCAAAATAAACTGCATGTTTCTCAGGCAAAAGATCTCCTCCATCTGTGTGGGATTTTCAACGCTCGTTCTTTATTTGCACCAAGATGAGCAATAACTGCCACTGGTACTGCAATCTTTTTCTCTTCCATTCTGTTAAGGCAGAATGAGGCCCACAGTGACTCTTCCTTCTTTACAGCACTTCTCTCAGGTAAGATGTCATAACAATGCAAATTAATTCCATTGTATAGAATCTGCTATAAGCCTCACTCAATTTGATTAGGAGCTGCTACACAATAAACCCCATAAAACCGAGCACTTATCTCTGCATTTTAGTATAGTACCGGCAGAGTCCCTTATCAGTAGTTTAAAAGGCAGAAGACATGAGGAGAGATTGAGAGGCATGGAAGAAACTTTTCTCATTTAATTTAATGTTTAGATTTCTCTTCACTCCAAAAGGCCACAAAACCAGAACACTGCGCATGAAAAGGAACACATGCAAAGTTCAAAACTGTAAAAGCAGACAGATTTTACATCTGCTTTTAATTCTACAGTATGCCGCTAACTTCCAGTAAATTGGGGAGAAAAAAAATTACATTACTCTCCCCTCCCAATAAAATGACATTGGTCTGCCGGTTTTAGTACTAGTCACCTTTAAAGCCTTCTGCACACCTATACAACACAAATGAAAAGTGAATTTACTGGACAAGCGAGACCATGGCTGCCAGTGCTACTAATGCTGGTTTGTAGCTGCTGCTCTGGCCTTCTCCTTCTACCCCCTCCTTCTTGCTCCTATGTCACTCCTGCACTGTGATGGCAAAGGCATCTCTGCATCAATGTAAACATACATACCAACATGAGAGAGGACATGATACAGGAACCAGAGAGAGAAGAACTGGACTACGTAAGCTCTTCCTGCCCCTCAGAAAGGCCCATGTTATGAGAACCTAAGCTGAGACCAACCTCAACACCTGAAATTGGTGTTGTTCTCAGTACATGAATGACAAAGATCAAACATATGCAGCACATGCACGCATTACAACACTTGCACTTTCTAAAGTTCAAGCAGAAAATGTAAGACTCGATCGTTCCTGAAGCTGTTTTTCCAATAAACGCAAGACTTCTGAAGGTATAAGTCAGCACATCTTTAGACAAGACTTACTCCAGCTGATCGGTGCAACATAATAATGATGTATTTCAACTAGGTATACAGTGCTGAGGCAGACATGCGTATCCACACCCCACCAGCATCACACAGGGTGCTGAGAGGAACCCTACTACTTAATTTCCATACTTTCACAGTGGAAAGTACCAACTGACTCAACACTTTTTGATAAACAGGAGCTTTATGACCACAAAATACCTTTCTCTCTAGGTATTTCAGAAATGTTAGCTCTGTTTTTCAAAATCATTTCTCTGAAGTTGCTAGCATTTCCAGTAAAAGGAAATTACCTTTAGAGAATATGGTAGGGCACTATCATTTTCTTCCCAAAACAGACATTTAGCATGCCTGTAGAGACTCTGCCAATTCCTTAAATAGGGCAGCACATCTCAGGGCCTTACATTGGGTCTGTCTGCCACAGGTTGACAATAAATGCTATCTAGTCAGACTAGTGTGGGTAAACTCATGGTTTCTTATCCTTATCTCACGGTTCCTCAGCACCTTATAAACATCCATGCACAGAATTCAAAATCTAAATGTATTCCGTTCTTTCCTTCCTCAGTGATTTCTCCAGCAGCTCTCTCCTGCTTGTGAACCAGCACACGCCCCATGACCAGCTACTGGTCAGAACATGCTCCTTGCCATACTGAGTTTCGCCAAACTTTATGCCTGGAGACCAAAAATATATGCAGAGAAATATTCCTGTCTCAGTGACTAAGCCAAACATGATAAAAGGCTTTCTAAAAATAATACAGCAAGAACTACTTTAAGTTTTCTGCAGGGTGGGTGGCTTGTTTGTTTTGGATTTTTTTCTATTGAATGACAGTTTCCTAAACTTGTGCATTCCTGTCCACACACAGGGATAATTTCAGGCTATGATAGAGGGGGAATATCACTTCCACAATTTAAGCAATTTCCCTCAACCTACCCAATACAAAACCACACGCTGTAGAAACAGCCTTTGTTACATGCCTTTCAGGTAGTCATTTACAATTTTTGCGGAAGGACACCCTTATTACTTTCAAAAGATGGAATCTCCATTTGTGAAATGCTGATCGTATATAAAGAAGATCTCTTTTGGGATGTGAAACGTTTTGCAAATTTCACCTCCCTCCCTCGCACAGCCAACAATCCCCCCCTCCGATTTTGGGGCAATTAAGTGTTTTCTGAACCTGTTCACCCAAAACAATATAGTCTTATTGATGAGATGGCAAACGTCAACAATAAATGTCTTCAGTGTGGTTTAACGTATTATGTACTTGGAAGCTGTAACTTGGCAGTCGTCTCATTAAAGCGTCAAGACATGGATTCACAATAAAGTGCTGAACAGCGATAGCAGCTGAAGAGATTCCCACTTCTGTGACACAGGAAACTAGTTCAGCTTTAAAAACAAACAAACAAAAAAACCTTTTTAGTCACTATTAGATTATTTCATACTGTGGGCCCATCAACAGCAGAGGGGAGACAGCTTCCAAACCTTCATAAATTCATCCAGAATTTAGATATTATGGAGAGTGCATAGGCCTGTATTTTGGGAGGAATTTGGAGAACACAGAAATGAAATGAGACAGAGAGAGAGAAACAAAAATCCGTATTAAAATAACAGATTGTAATACACTCCACCATAAAAAACAGACTCTCTCTAAAAATACAAGAAATATAGCAGGCAATTAACATTTACTTCTCTTAAGATACCACTGAAATACTCAATAGCTTGTTGTTGGACTATTTTGTGGTGTCTTGTCAATATTCATGAGACAGAATCCCAAAACTGTCTACCCAGTACAAATAAACACACCTAACCAGAGAAGACACTTAAGCCTCAAGGATTTTGTGACAAGAACTGATATTCCACAAAAATGTGTTTGAAATTAGCCTATTAACAAAAGATTTTCCCTCAGTGACATTAGTAACTGTGCATGACAGCCACATGGAAATAAAAAATTCTGAGCAAGTTCGTATTTTTCACCACTACCACGGAATGGATTATTCTAAAATTCTTCAGGCCTCTTGCATTTTATTGTAAAACAAAGATTACAGGATCTAGGAATGTCATTAAATAAGAATATCATATTTGAAGGTGGAAAAAAAAGGGGGGGGGATTTGCTTAATGTTGCTGGTATACCAGTAAGTCATTGGAATCTGAGCCTACCTTGATCCATTAGATTTGAACATATGCTCAAAAGCTATGGAGCGCTGGTACAACAAAAGAAGCAGCTAAGCACTTGTCTATCCTTCAAATGCGTCATATTTTACTGCATATTATGTGATAATGAAGAAATATGCACTCAAAACTGATAGTTTTAGATGAGAATCACGTGGCGTTCTGAACACATTTTACTGAGATGCGAGATGAATTTATCCACATCCCATCCCAAAGTAAATGCTAAACATTACCAAATCCTCTCTAAGGTACCTCAGACTTCCTTGTCACTTCCAGCAGCCATCTGTGTACTTCTGTGTCTTTGGGTCCTTGAGGACCATCCTGACCACAAGCCAGGGTGCTCTTTCCACGCTGTGTCGAGCTGCATTCCATTTATGGCGATTTTACCTCATGTAGAAGGTGTGTCCGTACAGTACGTCTGATCACACAGTAGTCACGTCTTGCGCACCAGCATGGTCCATGGGAAAATGAGGATGTGCAGGCCCATCTGATCAGCACTAAATTAGGATCTTAGGACAATATGAGATAGAAAGTTGAAAAAGGAAACGAGTTCACACAGTGGGAGAATGTCAGAAGTCCTGGCTAACCTTTACAAACACCAGAGTGCAGAGGATCACCAAGGGAATTCACAGAGTCCTCAGCGACTATGAAAAGACAGAAACATGCAATTGCTGGAAGCGAGTGCCATGAACTTCTGATCACAGGTCCACTTGCCTAACCAGTGGGGAACATACAGATGTCTTCTCAATCTCCAAAACAGAAGAAAAACAACAATATTTCATAAAAAGGGAAGACAGAAAGAAAAGAGAGATGGATAACAAGGAAATAGCAAGTCAAGAAATACAAACACAGGCCTCGAGATGGCAAAGAAGCAGACAACCCTTCTAGAGCACAAGGCCTTTACACAACCTTGTAAGAACATCATGCATGCTCGGCAAAAACAAATACAGCACACAACACACTGCTTGGTATACTGGTTGTTTAAAAATTGAAAACGTTGAATTCAACGCAAGTTACAAACCACATACACACATTAATCATAATTAAAATACTGCGCTTCTTTGTACATAAAAATAAAAGCTGTATGTCATAATTCTAAGAAATGCTTTACAGACAGCCACCCATATCACAAACATACACCTTTCAGTCTTCACATGCGGCCCCTTACTTCAGGTAAGGGCTGAATGCATCCGTCTCTGAGCTCCTGAGAAATTACAGTGTTTCACAAAGCCTTTTTTTTTTGTCAAAATGTTTAGTATTGTGCTTCCACCTCCTTCCATTCTCTCAAAAAATATACTGTAGAGAAAGCAGCTATTTTAAAAGTAATTTCTTAGCAGCTTTCAGCCTCGACATCAGGTTAATGCACCTATTTTTCAGGCTTCTGTATGCAAAATCCACTCTCACTCTGTTGCTACTCAAGGTGGCACAAAACAGTTCTTCTCCACTGTCCAATGAAAGGCTTTAAAAAACATAGGGTAGCTTTAGATGAACAAGGCAAAGTCATAACCATCCAGAAAGCCTGGGAACAAAGGTTCCCACACCTACCGCAGAACAGCCCAGAGTCTTGCACACCTTGGAGAAATACCTCTCTCTTCCCATGAGCTCCAGATCTCTCCTTTCCCTCATCCTGCTCTTGTGCACACACCAGAAAAGCCTACAGATCTCATCAGAGGCATCCAACCTCTGTAACAACACTAAAAAGCATTTCTGCACTATTGCGATGCCAGGAATACAGTCTCATAATGACACAACTCAATTAAACAGCACTTGATGATTGATTCACCAGTGCCAAACTACTGGACAGGACTCAGAGAAACGAAGAGTGCCTAGTGTCACAGTAGCAGCTACCACGCATTTCCTAGAGCAAGCCTGGTCGGTCCACTGGCATGGAAAAATACATTTCTGTCACCATTAAGTTACACCCATGACTGCTCGATACATGAGGTCTGCAGCACTATCCCATCTCATCACTCAGTGATACATGTCCCCTCTGGTAGGGTCACTTCCAAGCACCGTCTTGACTTGCAGCAGGCACCCCGCTCTTCGCTGAACTTCACTGTTCAGGTTTTAAGGTCGCCAGGCTTTTTTTTTTTTTTTTTAAGACATACTTGCAAAGGTTGCTTTATGAGTTGTGATGAAGTTTACAGTACTTGCCAACAGATTCAACTAGAGCACCTGACACCGCCATTTTCAAAGTACTAGCTAAAATGCTGAGCGTATTTCCAGGTGTTTATGTTCTGTGGCCCCAACATTATCAGGCAACAACATCACAGCACAGGGATCACTCAAAAATTCTCAGAAATTGATTTAACACAGATGTGCACAACCTGTATCAATTTTCAAGTGTAGATCTGTAATATAGAGTGCTCATGTTTTAATGCAAGACAGAGTAAATGATAAATATAAATTTGTCACTTTAAGAAAACAATTCATATTAATTTTAGCTTACTTCCCACAAACAGAAACAAAATGTTAGAGTTGAAGCAGAAAACCCGTATCAAATGGCTTTTTCCATGCATCCAATTTTCCATTTAGAAGAAAAACAGATTGGAAACATACTTCAAGGTAAAACTACAACCCATTTTATTTTTTAAGGAAACATGTACTTGAAAATTTACCTACAGTTTTCAAACAGGGTAAATCACCATGCTCAAAATTATATTAAACAAGAAAAATATATGTAAGAAATTAATCATCGTGATTTAAGAACTAGCAAGCACCTAGTAAAAATACCAACCAGCAAGTAACAGTAGTAATTGATTTTATACACTGTGTAATTAAGCTGTGCCCCTTACTACCATGTAACATTTGAAGATCAAATGTATAAGTGGATTCAGAAAGAAATGAAATTCATGAAAGACAAATCCAATGACAACTATTTAACATGGCACTCCAGATGCAGCCTCCAAGAAGATGCTAAGTCACTAACTGCAGAAGGGAAGGAACTTATCTTGATGTAAAGATTAAATCTTAGGAGAGAGCTCTTGCATATTTTCTGTAAAATTCCAGGAGGCCAATGTAAGAAACAGGTTACTGGGCTAGATGAACCTTTTGTCTGATCCAGTATGACTTTCCTAAGGACTTGAAAATTACAAATTTTTTGCCAAAAGTTTTTTTCTTTTTCCACAATGGGGCACACATGAACCAATACTAGGGCTCTGAATGGCTGTGGTGATACACCCTATTAGTAATCCGTTTTATAGGAGTGCCTATGTTAATCATTTGAGATCTTCAGCATGTTCTGATCTGATCACATTTGTCCAAAAGCTTAAAAAAGCTGATTGAGTGGGTGACTCATACACAAAACAAACGCAACATCCCTTTAAAAAGCTTGGAATAAAAAAAAGTAGGAAAGAGTTTCAAACATAAGATCTGTGGCATTCAGCTTCTACTATGACAGTGTGACATTTTCATAAACTCAGGATCAAAACACAAGCTTTGCTTTCATCCAGCCTTTCAACTCAAAGGGTTAAGGCCCTCTGGATTTGGCCCCACACCCAGCTGTATACAGACACAGAATGCAGGCAGAGATTTGTTTTGTAATGTATGCAAGACATCATAAACCAATTAAGTTCATCTTTAAAGCTCCTCATTTTAAATTACGTCTTGTTAAAAGATCCTGAATTCTCAAGTCAGAATGCCAAACTAATGTTTTTCTAATAAGCTATCCAACCCATACAAAACTCCACTGATGACCACCATCATCTGAACCAGTTAGTATAATACAGCATGACATCAGATAATCAATTTCAAAAATATCAATACCCATAAAAACCCTGTGTCTTTGAAAATTCATACAACCTTGGGGAAAAAAAGGAAGCTTTCTTGGTAAGTGCCATCAGCCACTACCTCTATGCTTTCATGTTTGCTAAAAGCACTCCCTCAAAACTCCTTTTTGTCCTTCACTGCAGGGAAGAATGCTTGCCAAGTGCAAGCCACGGATAAACAGATAATATATTGTCTTCCCAAGTCTGCTGCTGGAATGCTTCGGTAACTTTGGTGTGCGCTGTCTTTCAAGAGAAGAATAAAAATCTTTGCTAGTAGTGAGGGTGATGATTTCACTTCATTTTTCTATGGTTTGAGAAACTAAACAAGCAAGGCAGAACTGCGCTGTAAGAAGGTTAAGAGGGCTGAGCTGCTTTAGTCTGGCAAAGAGAAGGCCAAGGAGCAATGTAATAGCAGCCCACAACTACTTGAAGGGGAGTTAAAAAGATCACAGACACAAACTCTTCTTGGTATTAGCAGACGATACAACAAGCAGCAATGGTCACTACTGTGGCTTGCGAGATTCAGGTTGAACGCAAGGAAAAATTCCCTTTCCAGGAGGCAGTGCAGCACTGCAACAGGTTATTCACAGAGGCTGCAAACCCCGCTCTTTCAGAAGGTTTCCAAGATTCAGCTAGACAAAGCCTTGTCCAGCTTGATCTAATGTTGACAACATTCCTGCTTCAAGCAAAAGGCTGGATTAGGTGACCTCCAGAGGTCCTGCCAGCCAACGCTTCCATGCTCTAGGCAACAAAAATGAAAACAGAGTAAAGAAATTAAACAATGCTATATGTAAATGTAGATAATAAGCATCAAATGAGGACCTCTACATCAAATGGCTTTAAGTGTTATCAAAATAAAAAAAATTCTTTTCTTGTTACGAGATACTTATTAAAACAGCACACTCAGAACTATGTTAACTTTTAATGGAGAGAGGGTTAACTCTGCTTCTCTGTTGTTTCCTTTAAAGCAAGGCTATACTGTCAAAAGTAAATATTAACAAATATGTTTATAAATGTTATTTATCCTCAAACAACCACCACTATGGTAGAAACCTTTTGCGACAAAGTTAAAGACTCATTCTGCCCTTTGCAGTCCATCCCCTTGCTTTATGCAACCACCCTCGTTTCATTATTTGTTACCATCACAGGAAATGATTGCCTGCAACGCGCAGTTAACAGCATGGTCTTTGGACGGTCTTAACTGCACGGATTACACTCTCTGGCTGCAGTCTCAGTGCTCCTTTTGCAATGGTATATTTTTATGCCTTGCTTTAGCTAAAACCTAAGCGACGGAGATCCATTTCATCACACATTAAGTCTTTTTTGTTCTTTTGCCCTTTAACAGGATCACCCTGTTGACTATCAGAAGTTATTTAGTTATTTCCCTTAGAGCAGCATTCACCTGTAGAATAGCGGTTTCTTTGGAAGACCCAACACTCTGCGGCTCAGTCTATACTCTTGCCCAAATAACTGCAAGCAATTTTTTTCTTCACACTGACAGTACACTTGAATTTCAAGATATGTTGATAAACTTTCAAGTAGACTATGTTATTTAACTTGTACAAAAGCTTTAATTAGTATCTTAAATTTACTTCAACAAGCTAGATTCAAAGACCGCTAAAATTAGTGGAAATGTTTGCAATAACTTCAATGGGCTCTGGAAAAGGCCTAGTCAGGTAATCTTTTTAATGCTTACATGATACAATATATTACATGATACAACATATTAGCACCAGTTAATGATTATTACAGAAGAATTATAGATTACTTGTGCTCTTTATATTTTAAATGTTTTACTGTGGTAGTGCCTGAAGCAATTACCAAAACTGAAGCCTTTGCACTAGGCACTGGGAATGCACAAACAAACAAGATAGAGAAGCCCAGGAGAAAGAGGCAAGAGATACCCAGTCGGCAATCAACTCTACCATTTCTTGAACTCCACGATCCAAATGATTTAAAAAAAAAAAAAAAAAAAAAAAAAAAAAGGGCCACCCATAAGGTCTCCTCTCAGGCCTCTTTCAAAGGACTTCTTGTGTGCACATGGACAGACCAGCAGATCATAGGTACACCTTATGAATTTATTCAGGACAGTTGATATGTTCTGTTGGGTTTTTTTCCCTCTGAATATGAGGCAATAAATGGCTATCCTTGCTGTGGACAAGCAGAACAATTTCCAGATGAGCACTGAAGGACACAAGCATGCAGATGGCTAAGTTACCTGTTGAACAATGCTGACTTCTCTGTTCTGTGAGAAGCAGATCTTTCTACTCCTTCTATAGAAGATGTAGTTAAGATTTTGAGAACATATATACTAAAAATAGATCATCTAATTCTCAGAGCCACCTTTCTCCTAATCTCTTTTACTCTCTGCTCTGAAGTCATGTGCACCCTTGGCAAGTGCTAATGCCAAGCTGTTTATGTTATGTTAATGGTGGGATCCAGTGAGCCCTAATGGAGATCACCACTTACTAGTCTCAGGCTTAAGAACTTCAGGAAGAATCTGAAATCATCTGACTCTTTCTTCCTTAAGATCAAGCACATATTTTGCACTGACAAGGGAACAGCTACTGAGCATTCTTGTATCAAATCCTTAACTTATTCAAAAAAAGTCTACAGTGCCTGCAAATTACTGTTCACTGAATTTCACCAGACACACTACACAAACGCACCCCTGTAATTTCTCAGCATGTTGAGCAGTGAAATATTTAACCTTCATTTGTTATACTGGACACAGCTTCTGTTCTCAGCTTCCAAAACAAGTCAGCACAAGTTTGATGTGGGAGTGTAAAGAATTGATCCAGCTCTGAACTAGATCTTGCTCTGGCAAAAAACAGAACACCCAGCCAATAAACCAACCAAAACCAGACAACGTATCAAGCTAATGATTTCACCCATAATCTAAAATTTCCCACCAGAGCTGAGAAAAGGTGCCAGAGAACCATGGCATTTGAAATACTATGGAGAAACAGAAGAATAAGCAGAGAAGTCAGTGTAGCAAAGAGTCACTTGTAAAATTTACAGCCGCTGTGTGGGAACAAACCACAGACAGGCATTTGTGATAAGTAAGAAAGAGCAATATTAAATTAAGTCAAAGCCTTTCCTTGTATTACTGACCATCTGTATTTTTAACTACACATTCAAGTACAAATCACAATAGCTCTTCATTATGAACTCAAATAAATTTCATTATTGACATCTCTATTTGGCTTTTATTTTTTTTTTAATGGTAGGGAACACCTGTCACATCCATAACTGGCTATTCTTCCCCTAGAAATACTGACCAGAATTGAAAGTAAAACAATATAGACACTAAATAGTTTTTTTTTTTAAAAGTGCATTTGAGATAACATCAGAATACTGAGATTATTTCACAGTCCTAATGTGGCAATCCTTTTTTGTCTGAAAGGATGTGCACAGACACGTAACGAATCAATGCAGTTCACAATTAAGATTTACTATACTCAGTACAAGCTTCCCTGCACTTATTTTAGTCAGAACTCAGGAAAAAAGTCAAAATGGGAAAGCACACCAGATCCAGGTCCAAAATTAGACTGGATACAGCCTGCAAGTCTAACAGGAAGAAGAGTTTTTACTTTGTGGGTTTTGTTTTTGTTTTTTTTAGTACCCACACCACTTACTCTGTTAAAAACAAACTAAACAAAACCTCTAAAAATACTAAATAAAAATGCAATAAATATCCAGTGTTCTCAATTCCTTCCTAGAGTAATACTGCATGTGATAGAAATAAGGGACAACAGGGTGGAAATCCATCACATGATTTTACTTATTTATATTGCTGTAAAATAACCTAAAGGCTTCCAACAAGACTGGCTTCCTTTTCCACAGCAGGTGATTAGATGATTCAGTTTAATGAATCTATGCAACTATTTTTATTCTTCTCAGTTTCTAAAGAATAAATCATAGTTTTCCTCCCTATCACTTTGTTCCGTGCTTCCCTGCCCTTTCTCTCCTCCTGATGACTCAGTCTAAAACCCTGATACCACAACAAGCTCTGTAGAAACAGATCCCCTCCGTGGCTTTTGTTGCAAGCTTAGTAGGTACAGACATCCATTCCAACGTAGCGATGCAGAATGTGTTTAAAGAGTAGTTCATATTCAAGCTTTAACAATGAGTGTTAGGAGTTTAGATTTTTGTAGAAGTATCACTACAAATTGATCTGATCCTTCAAGACGTCAACAACATTTTTTGCAGAGAGAAGGCAACAACATATCAATGTTTCAGCAGCGCATAAGCCACTTATTTTATGCCAACTTGTGGCATGACAGCAGCCTAATAGAAAGCCTGGATTTTCCGGAGTCCAGCTTGGGGCTCCAGCAGGTCAAACAGGAAAGGAAGAAGGTTTCCCTGTCTTCTTCTGTGACAATGTGCTGAACTTCACATATTCTCATTAAAAAAAAGTCCGCATTTCAAAAAGGGAGGATCTTTCCATCAGAAGATTCTCAAATTGTTTTATTTGTTATCTTTTCCCAAGTTTTCCAGAACACACTTGTTAAAAAGCTTTCTTGAATTCAGAGAAAACTACCTCACCTTCATGACATGCAGCGGGGCAAAGAGGCAGTCAAACCAGAGGACTGAGCTGTCTATAACAATTACTGCTATGGAGAAGGATGGTCTTGCTCCCATCTCACCCACTCACATCTCCAAGCTCCCTGCTTTACATCAGCTCTGGCACCTGTTTACCACGTCAGCAAGCCTCTTCAGCTCATTAAACCAGCTAAAAAAACTAATCCAGCAAAAAGACACAAACAGATTTCTAACAGCTCAGGCTGCAGCTTCACTCCTGGCTAGCACGGTCCCTGACCTCCCCCCGGCTGCATGTTCTTACTCTTTTCCTTGTGCCAGCTTCAACATCCATCAGATCCCATAGCAAACCACTCCAGAAAGCTCATTTAGCAGAATCCCATCCGTCGAGGTGAACAAGAAAAAGAGCTTTCTGCCGGGCTAGCGCACCTGAACTGGCTGGCGCAGGCTCTAATACGCACTGGGGCCAACGCAAGGGCTCCGGGAGAGACCTGCAGCAGCCACCAAGTACCTCAGCCCAGGCGGCCAGGAAACAACAGCTTTGGTGGCTTTGCTCCCCAACAGGTCAGACCAGCAGCAGCAGCAGCAGCAGCTGCGCTGACATAAGAGGGAGACTGAGATCGCTCCTCCGGCAGCGGCAAACTATTAGATTAGTTTAGCCTACCTCGTCCTACTGTACCTGGAGTGGTACAACTGTGACTAGCTTCAAGGGAAGATACCACTTCTTTGTTTGACGGTCTCCTGTGCTCGGATCCTCCAGTAAAATGCTGCTAGTTACAAGAATCATTGGTATTTATACGTCTGATTATTTGGTAAGTCAAGCCCTTTCAAAGCATTTCTGAACTTTCACCTTTCAACTACCTTCTGCTTTGCATACAAGCCACGCACGGGCAGGACAAAGGTGAGCAACCCTGCGCATACTCACTTTCGCGCTTTGCCATGTTAAGCTGAGCTCTTACGCATGCACCAGAAATCTGATTTGTTCACATTCACTAATAATTTAACAGAATGAAATGCTTAAATTGACCGTGAGCCAAGCTGCACCTACAAAATTTTTTTTAAACCCTGTAAAGATATCCAATAGGTTTATCTGGCACTATTTACATTACCTATTCATCACTACAACCACACATGGCATGCAAAAAATGCATTTATAGACTTGTACACAAAAGTATAGGACAATTGTCAAGTAAGGGAAGGACAGCAAACTCATCCACCTTAAGTGATATTCTTCAACGATGCCTTTAAGAACATCCTGCTTGGAGTCTTTTTGCTCTGTGTTCCACTGTATAATCTTCCATACAGATGCAAATAAGGTGCAACAGCTAAAGCAGAGTGGTAGTCGTTTACACATACTTTACACTAGTAAGGTCACTAATGCAGGGCACATTCTAGAAGGGCGTTGTCAGGTCAAAAAATAATAAAAAAATAAGAGATGGACCCCCTATTATTGATTAGTAGCATTTTATCCAAGATAACCTGCAGGATCAAGAAAGCTAAGATTATATACATATATAAGCTGTAAGACCAAATATAGGTTCTCTACTAATAACAAATTCCAAAGTAAAAACTTTAAAGAATAGTCATAATAAATAGCAGCCCAAACATTCAGCTGCTGTGGAAAATGTAGGAGAACCAACACTCTGTCTTTGCACCCTGCTCTAGACAAGGCAAAATCCTGCGTGCACGCCAAGCCACAATGGTTTCAGTAGGCTCCTGCTAATCCTGCACCTGCCCAGAACAGCCCTGACATGGCCTGGCTCCCTGGAAGTCGCAGGGCCTCTATGCTCCAAGCTTCTCCCCACAGCGAGATCCCTCAAGCTGCTACGCTTTGTCATCTATAAAGGAACGCTCAATTTCTTGTTGCTCAAGCTGAGACAAAACAGGGTTAAGGTTGTATCACAACTACTAAAACCAAGAATATTTGGAATTCAACTTTAAATATGCAGCGCAGCTGACATTTTCCCTGGAAAAAGACTTTCGGAAACCAAGTATTCCTGGAGGGATTCTACGCTGACAGAAGAGGAACATGCCGCATTCACCACCTCAGCGACTGCCCAAAAACTGATCTAAGCAATGTCAATTAACAGTGCTGTCAATTAACAGTGACAACTGAATTACGGGAACACTTTCCATTGCTGGGCCAGGGTCCACTGGATTCCACCATACGAAACAAAAGCTTACTGTGAGCTCCAGGTCTCTAAAGCCGCACCAGTCTACCTTCTCCTGAGGTCCTGTCTCCACGCTTTCCACACACCAGCTCTTGCCTTCCACCTGTCAAGCTCTGCTGTCCTCACCTACAGGACGTTACTAAACGTGGACAGGTTTATAATCGGATGTTCCTCTACGTTGATAGCTACAAGAAAAATCGGTGACGTACTTCATTCCCCGACACGGCCGGCCGCATCTCTGGTGGTCACCGTGTGCCCACGCCAGCGTGAGCCTGGCAAGGAGGACTTGCAAAGCCCACCTCCCCACCTCCTGCAGAAGCGTGCCCCTGGGTCACGGACGCGCACGGGTCGGACCCCGTCCAGGCAGCGCTGACCTGGGCGACTCCTGCAGCATCGCTAACGCGACCCGACCTGTGACAGGAGTCGGGTCGCCGGGACCAGGCCAGAGCTCCACGACGTGCTGGGGCGAGCGGCCCGGCGGCGGGCGACTGAGCCCAGCCTGGCGGCTCCGCGCCTGCCGTCGGGGCCGTCGTGCCCCGGCGCGGCCGCCTCCCTCCCTCCCTCCCGGCCGCCCCGCTCCCCGCCCGGCCCTCACCTGCCGCCGCGCTCAGCGCGCCCCTGCGGTGCCTCCTGCCCCGCTCCCGCGGCTCCTCCTCGTCCTCCTCCAGCCGCCAGGCCTCGGCCATGGGCGAGGGGCGCGGCGGCGGCGCGGGAGCGCGGGCGGGGGGCGCCCTTCAGGCGGCGCCCGCCGCCATGTCGCGCCGCCGCCGCGGAGCCGCGCGCCGCCCCCCCGCCCCGCTCCGCTCCGCGCCGCCGCCCCCGCGGCCCGGCGCGGCACCTGCGCCCCGCCGCCCTGCGCGGAGGGGCCGAGGGGAGCGCGCGACGGCCGCCGTGGCCCTTCCCCGCCCGCCGCCGCGCTCCGGCGTCAGCAGGAAGCCCCGCGGCCGCCGGGCAGCGCCGCCAGAGGGGGCGGAGGAGGCGGCGGGGGGAGGTACCTGGCGGGCGGCCCGGCCCGGCGCGGCGCGGCGCGGGGGGCTCCGCGGGCGGCGGCGGGGCCCGAGGGGCAGCGGCAACGTGAAGGACCTGGGCGCGTTTCACAGCGGCACCTCCAGCTCGGGGGGAGGGGGGGGTTAACCTCAGCTTTCCGGGCCCCAGTTCCTTGTATCTGGAACCGAAGTGACACCGTTTCTTCATGGTGTGGATATCCTAAAACCAAATCGGGGATGTTTTTACAGTTGACCCCATGCTGGGCACCATAAGGAAAAAGTATGAGGAAGTTAAGCTGCGGCGCAGGTGAATAATGTGCAGCGAATAAAGTGTGTGACCGCAAATTGGACCAGGAAGATGCAACAAAATACTGAGTAATCTTAATGCTGAGCAATAGCTGCGCTGACTCACTGAGCACCATCTGCTCTCTGCACTGAATAAATCAGATACACAGCAACAACAACAAAAGTATTTGACCGTGAAACTGAAAAATTTATCACGATACATGAACACAAATAAGTGTCTATGCATTTTTTTAGTGTTTCAACACTTAACTTTACAATCATTGTTCTTTGACAGAGGATTTTTCTCCCTGAAAAGTCTTCTGCTCAAGTGGTATCTTAGTTATACTTCAGAAGGACGTAAGGCTAGGCTTAAAACTGCACGCCCAGTAAGAATATATTACAGACAGACAAGTCAGTCTGCCGCTACAGATACATATTTGCAAAAGCCTTATGTTTCTAGATGATGTCTGCAGGGGTAGATCGGGGCAGACTGCATGTTGGTCGAAGGATCTCACCTCACAAAGTTCAGTGCAAGATCAGCGCGCCTTGTAGTGGACTTAGACTGGCTCCGTAATTCCTCAGCGGTACAGTGCTGCCACAAATACTCCATAGGGCTGTGCTGCAAGGCCTCACCTGCAACGAAAAGCACAGAAAATCAGTTCTATCAAGGAGAGCATGAGGAACCACAGAAAACACCAGAGAGAAACTGCTGGTACGCCTGTGCTAGAGACAAAAGAGACTCCCCAGTGCAAAGCAAGCAGCAAGCACAGTGTTTGTATTCAAGTCCTTTGCTGCGGAGCCAAAATCCAGCACCTGTATTCAGGTCCTAAATTCCAGTAAGCACAAAGAATGACCAGTACCATCCATTTTTCACTTCCTCATGAATATCTCCTTTTTATACTACATGTTTTACTACTAATGGGGGAGGGAAGGGAAGCTTGCCATCACGTAAATTACCGAGATAGGAAAAACCACAAACATAAGATAGACTATAATACAGATTGGAAGGGTCCAGAAAGCTGAATTAAACTTGCTTTTGTTGTTACTGACAACATAGAGGCTTTCAAGCACATAAAATAGGAAAAATATGTTTGGAAAGACCTTAGGCTTAGGAGAAACATGCTGAACAGAGTAGTTCTAACTGTGAGTAAGGAAACCTTCCCCAAAATCCCAACTAATCCAGACAGTATGGAAGGATCACGGGTATTTAACATTGACCATCACGGAGAGTTGCTTTGAGTTCACAGAGCAAGATTAATTCACTGAGACTGCCTCAAAACTCTGTTTTGCAAGCTGTGCAACAGTTAGAGTAGGGCTTCTGGAGCCAAAGCTCCAGACAAAAGCATGGCTACAGGTGAGGGCCTGAAATTATTCCGACAGAGTGGGAAAATGGATAATGAATATATTAAAAACAATCTTCTATATTTTTAATATGGCCGAAGCACAATTAAAAAGACCTGAGGGAAGTCCTACTTACAAAATGAAAGTGCAGTACCTAAATTGTATAATGTGATGAATCTGAGCCAAGAGCTTGGCAGTTTACCAAGGTCAGGCAGCAGGAAATGCTCTCAGGACAGGAACTGAGGTTCAGGACAAGAGATGCCTGGAATTGACAGAGGACAGATTTCTCCAGGAAGGAAGAGATCAAGCTATGATACCATTCGTACACGGACACGAGATTCAGTTGGCAATAACCAGCATACTGTAAAGGAGCACTACTGGAAACAAGTAAAAATCTCCAGTATTTAAACAAAATTTAAATGGAAGACAGTGGCACATGAAATATCTGAATTGTATTTCTGAAAGATGAGATATAAACCTACTTTGTTCTTACATTTATTACAAAAACCATGCAGTAATGCATATTGCCTCCTAAAGGAGGTTGCTCACCAGTAGCTGGAGTTCTTCAGGATACACTGTCCAGAGGTATAGCCACGCTGCCTGTGTACGTGTCCCACCAGCATTCAAGCTTAGAGACCTTTTTTGGCTTTAAAAGCCTGCAGAACAAGTGTATAGAGGGTAATATAAAGGAATGTGTAGGATAGTATATATTCACATACTCTTCACTTCTCTTAGCTGCAGGATCCTACTCATATGCAAGGACTCCACGGGAGCAGAGGTGGAGGGGGGACGTCTAGAACTCCACTTCTGAGAAGTTACGTTTTTCTAGTGAGCGCCTGTCCAGACGCACCCATCCATGCTGTAAGTGCCTGTGAGCTGTGCCTCACTTTTAATTTATGTCGGTATTTTCAGACGATCAACAACTTTAGGATTGCTCTGTCAAAGACAGCATCACAACTCTGGTGTGATGCTTGACATAGGTGCGCAAATAATGGAGGTGTCCAAGTGTAAGTATGTGTTAACAAGTCGGCAGGAGATAAATCGTCGTCCGAAGGAGTGCTCGAAGTGCTTCATCTGGGTAGGCAGTTTCCAGGGGGAAGAGTGCTCTGGTTTCAGGTCTTTCGACAAGTAACAAAACCAGCTGTTGAAATAATCAAAACAGCCACATTTGCTGGCTGGTCTAATAACAGCCTAGGCCAGACAGAGTAATTTGTAATAATTTGGCTCTGATCAGAACAAAAAAAGGTTCAGCTGGGTTGTGGTATCCAGGGGAAGAAGGAAACAAAGAGGAGGAGGGGAATGGACCCAACAGTTTGAAGTGTAGCAGAAATTAAAGCCATGCAGCAAATTCTCTCTAGGAAGTCAAGAAACAAAGCTCCTCTTTCAGTTTTCAGCAAATAAAACAAAGAGAAATTATCAAAAAAGAATGAAAATAAAAAGAGAAGGAGAAATACACATGGAAGAAAGTTCAAAAAGTAAAAATAAAAGGCAGAGCACTAGCCCTAGTCTCAGGTAGTTGAGAGGAACAGATCAGCATATGATGTGTGCTGCCGTGAAGCCCTGTATGACATACAATATATTTGTGTCTTACAAGTAGGTCGAAGGCAAAATAATCTTGCACTGTAGTACTGCAGTGAGTATCTCTGCGTATGTGTGCACAGGAATAAACCGATTGTGTACATTTTCATAGCTGCACTTCTCCAAGAAAACACATTTTAATGCCTCAGAAAGTCTGTAATTTAGTTGTTAGAATCTGGAAATTTCTCACTGAGGTTCTACTCTGTCATATTTATCTTTGCTGTAATGTACATACTTGGAATTTCACAATGGTAGAGTAAAAGAAGGAAGCAAATGGTAAATGGGTCTTTGTACTCTCTGCTGAACATTTACAATTGGTTGCCTTGGCAGTTACAATTTTTTACGTATTTTGTTCTGATTTGCATCCCTGGAATTGCCACTTTGTTTTGGCCCTGCAAAAAGATACTGTTTTTCAACAAAAAATATCATCTCTAAAGAACTGCTTAATTGAAGTCACCCATGTAGCCTCAATGTCTATTCAAGTTCTGCAACACAGCCGAAGCCTGGAATGAATGTAGCAGTGCTTGGCCAGGATACAGGAGTCCCAGACCACAAAAGAATGGAGACAAAGGATTTTTAAAAAATGTGAGGGATGCAAAAAGACTGTTTTCAAAAGGGAAAATGTAGCCTTTGGACACAACAACATTATTTTTATTCTGAGTAAAAATAACAAGGATCTCGTTCAATAGACTGACTGACATAGGCAGTATGGCCAGTATAGTAAACTGACGCTGCCAAGGGCCAAGATCTGACAATGTGATCTCCATTTGTGTTCAGCAGATCCAGTGGGCTTTAGTGTGGCTGGAAAATGGCATATCACAAGCCTGCAGGCTTCTTGAAATGTCTCCAGCTAAATGTGGCTTCCCTTGCGTTGTTGCAACTGCTTGTGGCTCTCATCACATCAGCATGATGAGAGTCTACAGGTAGATGGTTTTGTGATAAGTGAAGATGATTAAGTTAGAAGAGTACTGATTTCCTTGAATAAGGACCTTTCCTCTTGAAACAGCAGGAAATTATCTTTACTCAAAACTAGCAATTTTGAAACTGTCCTCAAGAAAGGAGGATCTCTGCATCTAAGGAAAAAATCCAGTAATTTCAAAAAACCGAACAGTATAGTGCAATTTGCCAAAAAATATGGCTGCCATGTGGGCAAAACCTGTTCAGAGAGGCATTTTTCTATTTGTCAGTTTTTAGATTAGTTTTACTAATGATTTTGGTTATTTTTGTGGCTTTCTGACTTTGGTGGACAACAGGGCCCTTTCCTGTCCTGTCTTGTTATATAATAAAGATCTCTTAACATTGTTTTTCTCTGTTATTAATTATCACTCACTGGGTAATAAATATATCTGCTTCTACTGCCTTCATGATTAAAGGAAGACAGGTCGAAAAAAAATCTGAGGAAATACGGAAGCAAAAAGAGCTGGTTCAGAGGTGAATGCTTCTTAGAAAGAGAAGCTGTCATGACCAAGTTGTTGATAGGTTGTGTGAGTCCTGAAGTGTTAATATTTACTGTATAAGCACAGATTATCAGTAGACAGTGTTGATATTGTGCAAAGTGGGCTGGAAACACCATGATGGAAGAAGTGTTATCGCGCTGGACACATGTGAGTGTAATACCTAGGAACAGACAATGCTAGCCCCAGGATGAGAGTCCAGCTTTTCTGCTGCAGTTTGTGCTTCAGTGCAAAAGGCTGACAAGGAAAAACTTATGAAAGATAGCAAACAGAGTCCAAAAGAATTCTCAAAAGGTGAAACAGGGAGTTATAAATTGGTCGGTCTCTTGCAGTAGGCTTGTAAGCTTCCCACAGTTCTTAAATTGGTTATATTTGATTTGCTAATGGTTTTGCTTTCTTCTGCTCTGCTGCCATGAAATGCAGGCAAAGTGCTTTTCACTGGATACTTATACAACATGCACATGGGTAATCTTCACAGTTTAATTCAGAATTTGCAGTCTCCTTTTTTGTTCCACTGTACCACCTGTGAGCAGTCAGGTACTCCGTTGTACTTTCCTTGTGCTGAACACTGCCACAATTCACACTTACCAAAAATGTTCACAAGAGAATGTTAAAATTCAGCAATAGGAGAGTTCTGCAATTAAATAATTGTAGGATAATTACTTATTTGTGAGTTCAGCGCTGAGCAGTTTAATGTTAATGAACTCATAATAGTCTAGTTACGCTGATGTGTGTTTGGTCATGGAAAAATATTTTTCTAGTGTGGAAGTTTTTCAAAAATTCAAAGTAGACTATAACAAATAGAATATTGCAGGTTTCCAAATTCTAAAAAAAATTATTTTGATCTGTTACAGACATTATCTTTCAGTCACACATTCAGCAACACTCAGCTTCTTAAAACAATTTGTTTTTAATAAAAGCTGATGAGTAGAAAAACAGTTTGATAGCTTTGATTGAGTACTTGACTAGGACCCTTGACAAAATGTTGGATGACATCCACTCACTTTAAGCCAGCCAGCCAAACGCGATGCAAGATATAGCAATGTTTCTCAGACATTTATTTTTCAATTAATCTGACAAGACTGAAGGACCTGCATAGATCAGTAACAATTAAGAGGGAAAAAAATCCTACATGATAGTATCGGTCCTGTCTTTTTCAGTTTTACACCACCTCCTTTAATCACCAAATGTCAGTAGACCAGATGATTGCAAAAGTCTTCATCATCAGAGCCTTCACATTGGCTTTAAAGAGGCTTCCATCAACTGTGGGTTTTAAGCATTTCTCACTCTTGACTGCAAGACTGTATTTTGTTAGGCTTTAGGAGTTCTGCACTGCAGTTACATGTACTTATATAATTGTAGTTTCTAAGTTGACAGCTCTTGAATAATCAAGGTAATATCTATAATATTTAAAGAGATAAAAAATAGAGTTGCATAACTTTTGTTTTCCCGACTACCTGAAAAAGTTTCATGTTACTCATATGTTGCTACTATCAAGCAACCTGGTACTTTTATTGTCAATGACAGACCTCTTGCTAAACCCATTGATGTTGAGTTTTGTTAGCAACATAGCCCAACAATGGAGACCCTCTCTGATTTTTTTGCATCCTTATTACTTTGTATACACATACACACATTCACTGGATTCAGAATTCTTTTCCATATTCACCAAGTATAATCACAGGACTGTTTAATTTGAAAGAAAACAAATAATATGATAAAAAATTACAAAATTAAACTTTATAATGTGATGGCACAACAGTAACCAAATTTCCTTTGTTTTAGTTACGTAAGTGGAAGCCAAATATCTGCCAAAATGTCTGGAGCTGCCAATGAGGTCTGGATTGAGGAAGGTTAAAAGGATTTTTGCAAGATGCTATTGGGAAAATCCTGTGTTCCATGGACAGTTTCTTGCAGAAGACTCACATCTTGCAGGAAAGCTTTGCTCTAAGCAGTTGTTGAGACAGAGCTGTACACAACAGATAGATGAAAACTGAAGCAGCTCATATGTTCCCTAAGGTGTGATTTTCAGCCTTTTAAGACTTCCACCTTCTCTTCTGTCACATTCCATGACACCATAGTCTCTCCTACTCTTCCCCAATATATACATACCATAACTCTTCTAGCCTGCCCCAAACCTCTGCCTTTCTCGGACTATAGCTACTCATACTGTTTATTCTTCTCCACAGAAAAAAAATGCACTCCTTCCTCCAAGAGAAATGGCTCATTCAGCCCAAATTTTATAGCCCAGATTCCGGCAAAGGCTCCTTACACCTTTTAGTTTTTGTCTTTCTAGCTATCATGTCCAGAGCTCTGCACTTCAGTTGCCACTAGAGTCTTTCTGTCAGTCCTTGTGTGTCCAATTCTGAGGATTTTCAGCATAAGTATCTCTCGCTCCTTCTCTCTTGTTGCCCCCCACCTTCCAAAAAAGGGCAAGGAGAGTGGTAGGATGGAGGAGAAGATGGCTGCTGCGCAACCAGCCAGCTCCCAGGCCATGTTCACGTCACAGCTTTTGGCCTGCTTTTTTCATCTTCACTAGCTCAAAGGAAATGCCATATTCTTCAAGGGGCTGCAAACCAGAAAGCTTTGGGAGTGTGGAAAGCGTGAAGGGCAGAGATAAACCTGGGCAGAACTTCTGGGTTTTTTACACCTTGGTAGGAGGTATGGGCTACTCCTCCTCTCCTCAGATGAAGGGCCTCGCTCTAGTTTACGTGAGTTTCTGGTGGTTCCAAGAACATGGAGTAGCATCTGGGAACTGGCAGGGCAAAAAGGATTCCAGACACATTTACCTGTGCTGTCTGTGCTCTTTCTTGATGTTCCCATTGGCTAGTTAAATTGTCTTTATGGGCAAAATCTGCTAACTGATCATCACAAATTAACTTCACCAGTTCAGGATCTGTTTCACAGAAAATAAATCATTTAGGTGTAATGTGAACTCCCCTTCTCCCAATACTGTCTAAAAGTCAGAAGCAGCTTAAAGGAGCTCTACAGCATTCAATTCCAGACCCATAAGAGCTCAGTGGTCCGGAAAATAAGGAAGAGAGTGTCAGAATCAGTTCTTGGGATGTCTTCACAAAGCCTGTGCATTCAGAGTTGTGCTGGAGCCTGGAACAAGCTCTCGGTCCTGAAGCAGCTCTCTCAGAGACTGCTTTATTCCACAAAACAGCCCAGAGCCTGGAGTATGCAACTGGCTTCACACATAGCATCTTCTTCCTCCAGGGTGTGAGTTCTGTGTTGTATCTCCTAGAGTCAACTGGGCGATCAGCAACAAGCCTGAGACTCCAGGCCAGTCTAGCTCAGCTGTGATTCACAAATGACTGCATCTTCACCAGGATACGTCACTACAACTTCAGGGAGCATGTCCTACAGTGAGGTGAACCATTCTGTGATTCTTCCTCAAGGAATATTAGAAAAAAACATCTATCTATGAGGGGAATGGAAGAGAGGCACTGGAAGAAACCACTTAGTGTTTAATAGCTTAGCTTATATCCTGACTGCAAGATAAGCAGTTATATTCACACTAAAAGCTTCACCTAGGCCTTCACTTATAGCCTTTGGGTCCAAGCAAGATAGTCAGGGTTATATACTCTGTGAAACTCAAGAGATTTTCATCTGTGGATGAGCAGAGGATTTAGGGACAAAATTGTGAGCTGAATTTACACTGCAGCAAACATGCCTTCAGGGCTGCAACACAGCCTTTACACTCTACAAATCCACAGATCTGGTCATGCCCCAAATTTGTAGCTGGACTACAATTTCAGACTTCTTTGGAGCTGAGGAAAGTGAATCAGATGTCCTGATTTAATTAAAGACATAATTAAAAGACAATATTTGATCCAGAATTCACTGTGAAATCTACAGTAAACCTCCTTTGGCCCAGGCTGGAGGGGTGCATATAAAGGAGGTGGGTTTGAGTCACTCTTCTGTCTTGCGTTTCATCTGTGCCGCAACATATGGAACTTCCTGCTGTTGATAGCTGTAGCACACACAATTACTATTGGCAAAACAATGATTTAAGAGTGAGAAAGGGATGCAAAAATTTGCGAGAGGAGAATGTAAAATATGCAGATAAAACCTTCGTCCCACCTCACACAATTATAACAGCTGTAACTTTCCGAGGGGATTAATACGGGTTTATCAGCCAGTCCCAGGGCAAGATATTAGAAAAGTTTATAGCGAAAGGAAAACAAATACTGAGGAGATGTTCTGGAGTAAATTGTCTCTCATTTTACTCTGAAGCTTACACTGGCTGAATGTTGATATACTGCTGCAGCACCAGAGCTCATCATTCTCTGGATTAGCACTAAAGAAAATGCATTAGTTTGACAGTTATGGTAAATGAGCCTTGATTTTTTTCTTTTTTATTCATGGCTCGTTAGGTGTGCAGGTCACGTTCCAGCCTCATTAGTGAATGGTGGCAACTTAAGTCTAGTTATTAATTCTCCAGCTTGCAAATTGTTAGCAACTAAAGCCCACTAATATTGACATAATGTTGGCTGAACCAGAGATTTCTGAGTCTAGCAGGACTTTTATTTTCATTTCTTGATGAAAAATGTGTTGTCAAATAAAAACATAACTGTTTAGAACTAGACAGGTTCACATGGGCTGGCATTACACCTGGTGTGTTAACAACTGGCAAAAATGACATTGCTTGAATGTTTCCATTTTGATTATTTTTTTGGTAATTGTTCAAGACTTTTGAAATTTTACAGGCCTGATTTTTCCCTGGAGAGCTTAAAAATTAATTTAGTGAGCCAAAACACTTAAAAAACACTTCCTTTTCTCCCCAGGAGGTGAATTTTTGCCTGAGTGCAATGGTCCTTGGTAACTTAAAACAGCATATCTTGTATTAGCAAGATTTAATCTCCATCTTATTTACTCCTAAATAGTCCAACAGTCTTAGTCTTCTCCTGGCATAAGTCACCTATTCATTCTGTACGGTTACTAGTGCAAAACTTTCAGGGGACAATTATAAACATTCACAATTTATTCATGTTTGATAGAAATGAGATTAATAGAGAGCATGAGCAATGGAAAATCATCGCTGTTAAGACATTTCTAATGTGTCCATGACCACAATACCCCAGCATGTTACTGAAGTTAACTGAGGCATAATTCAACTTATGCACTATTTTCTTCCTTCTAATTACGATAGCACAGCTTTGCTTGTGTCACACAAGTGTGTGTTTATACATGCATGATCATTCCTGTTTCCTACAGGAATAAGCTAAGATTGATTTCTGACCCTAGTAATATAATGAAAGTCCATAACTAGACAAAGTAAAACATGATGTTACATGACAGAAGAGCATCCATTGTCTCCTACTAAAATGTAAAGAGAGATTTAGTACCTCATTTTGCAGTCTATTCATTACACATCTTTTTTTTTATTGTAAAATTTGACCTCCCCTTTGCAAAACTCCTGTAAAATTAACCCTGTGGCTTACCTTCCAATTTAAAATTAAATTCTTGGGAAATCCAGTGAAACAATTCTCAGGCTATGCATGGTTACACGTTGCTTTTCTTGCTGTGACTCTACTCTGAACTGTTGAGCTGAAGGTATATTGAAATGTCAGCATGCTGCTTGCCTATAAATAAAGAACAGGCATGTAGAGTGAGTGGTGTCAAGAGAGAAATGACAAATCATGTGCACATATAACCCTGTACTTCCTGTGTTTATCCCCCATCCAGCTATCCAATATTGAAATATAATTTGTGCAGTGTGATCTGAATCATATTCAAAGGATGGGCAATTTTATTACCATTCATCCTTCTCAGGATCACTTTTAACAGCATGTGTAGCTGAACTTTCCAAGACATAATCTTTTTCTGTGAGAAGTGTTATCTGAATACAAACAGTGGGTCAAGAAGAAATTGGAGAGCCAGAAGTTCATAGTGCTCCCGAGAAGGAGAACTGGACAGATTCTACTGAACCAAGTAAAAATTTTTACAAACTGTGTCCATTGGACTTAATCTCTCATTTGTCCAATGTCTTGTTTCCAGAGTCTGTCACTTGAATCTTTTTGTATTGAAAATATTCACTAAAAGGCCATTCACTACTCACAGTACCTCTGTCTTCAGTCAGTCTGGCTCATATACACATGCTACGTGAAACCATATTTCATGCAGGAGATTCTTAGGCTCCCGAAAGTATAACTTTTTCAGGGCTAATAACAAGGACAATGACAGGAGAAATGGTAGAACAGGAAACCAGCCAGAGGTACTGTCTCTTAGGACTTTTCACAGGTGAGGGGCTGTGACATGATCACCAACAAGGACAAGCAGTTCTGCAGAACAGCAACAGGGAGGTGGAAGCGGGAGAGCAGAAGAGTGTGGGTAGCAGTAGAAAAAGGAGAATCAGGAAAAAATTGCTACCTTCTATTTTATTTATGGCTCTTAAAGGCCCCAAATGCCCCCACATCATTAATACCTTAACCCAGGGAATTAAAAGAATAGAAGGAGAAACAGAGATTTTTGTTATCGTTTATTTCACAGAAATTCTGGCCTTATATCTGATATCACAGTTCTTACGTTTGTGCTGTCATTTTTCATGTACTTAGCTTTTTGCAATGTATTTCAACTATACATTTGATGAATTCTTCATTTTCCTCTCTTAAAAAGTTGTGTTTATGTATTTATTCTTTGTATAATAAACATTCCTGTGCATTTAGGATGATCTCATATGGTCCACTCTGATGCAGACTCTGATCAGGAGTAAGTTGCTTAGGTCTCACCAGGGTCTCAGATGTCATGTCTTCTGCCTTTCTCCTGGTTTCTCATGGTGCAAATTCACTGATGAACTGGAACAGTGATGATAGAGCTGGGTCAGCACACTGCTTCCTGGTAAGCGGACCTCATAAAAATCACTTAAGACATCTCAACAAAGTGAAGTAATTCCTGTGCACAATAAATATCATCACATGTGCTCTAGCCGCTTTATGCCAGTTAAAACATTTGGAGTGTTCTGCAACTGGTGGAGTCCTTGCCGGAGGCTGTGTAAAGACAGTATAAAAGCTGTTTCTTCAAGGGCCTCTTGCAAAACATGGCAGATGGAAGCTGTCAGAGCCAGAACTTCAGCACCCAGTCTGGCAGAGACTGTTGTTACGTTGGGGGCCAGTTCAGACATCAGAGCAGCCCAGAATCAGAAGACTACAAAGATAGTTTAAAGCTAGTCTTGCCTATCCTCCCCTAGGTCTGTGAAATCAGTCCTCCTGCTTCTGCAAGTGCAGTATAAAAATTCTCTTGTAGTCTTTTGGCTGCTGCATTCTTCACTTAATTTGGCAGGCTCCCTTCTACATCAAGATTGGGTTTCCCCATTTAGAAAACAGCAAAAACAAGAATGCTTTCCCTGTGTTGTAATTTGGCAGTGAGGATGGAACAGGAGCTTGGCAGAGGTATTTCTGTATACCTATTTTAATCCATCTCAGTAGACGAGGACACATATTCCAAAGAATTACAATCAAAACAATGGAATCTTTCGGCCAACTTCAGCTGGTTTTAGATCAAGCGTGTAAAGTCCTCACGTTACCCACAAAACACATCCAGTGTTGAAGCAATCTAATGGAAGAGCCATGAATTTTCCAGACTTGCAGACTGACATGAAGAAGTTGTATTTATGGAACAACAATGCCATTCCATTTCAGGCCATGCCCTCTCTTCTAACAAATGACAATGCTGCAAATTACTGCCAATGGTGGGAAATTCTGAGATCTGAATATTTATCCGTTAGGAGGTGAACAGCATTAACCATATTCTAGAGTGAAGTTTCCAAAATCAGTGTTTCAAAGTGAAAGAAAAGAACACCCACATAATTTTATGGCACTTTGTTAAACATAAGACCAAAGGGAAATCAAGCCAGCTTCCTGGAGCTGATACTGTGAAAGTGGCTAGCTTTTCAAGCCTTAGATTTAATATGCTGCTCATGGAATTTATCACATTCAATTCTTTTTATGACAGGCAGTATAACTGCATGTTTGTGTGCAATTGAGAGCTATACCAAGGTGTGTTCCTGAAGTGTTGCATTGTGTTGAACAGTTTTTCTTTCTACATTTCAATAAATTTACTACTACTGTGTGTATAGTGTCCACAAAAAATCTATTATTAATAACCATTATAAATACTGTTGCATTATAGATTCACGGCTGCCTGAAGGCTCTACTAGATTCCATGAATATTCAGGCATAAGTCTTTTGCAGTCAAGCCAACAGGAAACAAAATGGTAGCTTAATAGGCATAACATAAAATAGAACAAACAGTACAGCTAATTAAACAAAGCCGAAAAATCAAGAGAGCAGACTATTTCATTGAAAAACTTGATCTGGGGTGAGAGAGGGTAGAGCACAGGGTAGCTGAAGGGGATAGTAACTACTTTTTATCTCATGATTTCTTGTTCTGAATTGGATCTGACCATAACCTGCACAGCCTTGCAAGGGTGGTAGTGGGTGTCTTGCTCCTTCTAATCTTCTCCTCCCTACTAAACCTGGATATTACTGAGGGGGAAGTGCTGTGAAGAACTACATCTAGTGAAGGCTCATAAAGGTGGACTAGAGCACCTGGGCCAAAGAATTTATTACTGTGATTATACTGGCACAAAGAGCTTCCTGCTCAGACTGGGCCCTTTTGTGTTAGGCACTGTTCCTACCATGGTGAAAAAACAATATAAAACAAAGGAACAACACAAGACAACACAAAACCAAAAGACAAGAGGAAAGAAATACATGACTTATGGAACGGAAATACAGAAAAGTCACATGGTGTTTGACCAAAAATTGCAGAACCAGGTAATTAACTCTACATCTTTGGGGCACTAACCTTGTTAGTTTACTCTGTCCAAGGTCTTTAATGGCAAGGGACAAAAAAGCAGGAAAACCACATTTGGATCCTCTAGGCATTTTCTTGGCATTTTTTTGGCACGGCAGGATTCTGGTTATTGCTAGATTACCTGGAGACCACAGTAAAATAACTAACCAGCATCTCTTTGCCTGGCTAATTTCTAGTAAACAGAACAAGAGGAAAGGAGGGCAAGCTAAAAGTAGTCATTTATTTACTTCTCTCTCTTTATATATATTTAATATATTTTTATATATATTTATTTAATATTTATATATTACCAGGTCTTGACACTGAGGCTGAATTGCTTTTGTGAGCCTTTTCCCCTTGTGAACAAATTAGACTCACAAGGAAGAAAAGATCCCTTTCTCAGGATTAGCATCACTCAGTAGTATTGAGACATATTTTTAGATTTCTAAAATAATATCTTGAGGGCATGTTACTGTGTTTTAATCAAATACATCAGTTTTGGACAGTCACTGTCTCAGAAGCAGAGCCAGACCTACAGGTGAAAAGTATTCAACTGAATGTAGACCTACAACAGGATGCCACTGCAAAAACAAAGAAACGGTGACATTTTGGAATGGCCATGTATCATATTTGGAATTCAGCAGCATAAATTATATTCTATACAGCCCTGCTGCAGCCGTACCTGAAATATGGTACACTGGGATTTCTAACCCTTTAAGAAGAACGTAGAGGAAAATAGAGAAAAATGACAGTAAATGCCAACAAAGTTATACAGAAATTTCAGGAAATGAAAATATAACATACAGTACAAGAAGGATGCTTTTAATATCTCCATATTAAGGAAATTATTCAGTTTATTATACCAGCTGAAAAACTGTGCATTGGCCTGTTACAAGAACTTGTTTGGTTTGGAGTTCAATTCGCCATTTTAAATCAACAATTGAACTAATTTTTGCAAACTTCAGCTAACCTAGACATTTGCTATCTGTATGCCTCTGCATACGTAGCTTTCTTGCGTATGTACCTGACATGGTGCCATGCAACAGAAAATCTGGTGGTATTTTTCTCACTGTCTACTGCTCTAACTCTCCCCCTTTAACCTTGCTGGTAGACTGAGTGTTTCAGCTGCTTGTGTTAGGTGTCAAAGACTGCGGCACTGCAGCACTCGCTGGGTTTGTACAAAGCACCGACTGGTGCTCCAGGGACCTCGGTGCTTCTGCTGTAACATAAACTACAGAGGAGGATCCTGGGCTGCCCGCGTCGTGCTTCAGGCAGCCTCAGTCCCTCTCACATTCTGGTCTCTAGCTATTTGGTCAGCATTCCTGTTCTTTAAAAATGCTTTTATTATATTTCAATATTACCACTTGCAACCACAGTGTATGAGCCTGTGTATAAGCCACACCTCTTATGTTGCTGATTTCCACTGACTGCTGTAGAAATACTTGAGAAAATTATGTCATTTTTGATCTCCTTTTATACTGGTTTAGTTCCCACACCCTAGCTCTTTCTTGTCTAATTTCTTTCTAAGCTCTTGCTTTATATTACTAAATGAATTCCCTTTTTTCCTCAGCCTCCTGCTCATAGTAAATTTTACGAGTATTGTTCCTAAATGTGGGGATATCACTGGGGTACTCGGAGCCTCCTAATATATATCACAGTTTGGTTTATTAGGGCATAAGCACTGCTGGCTGATTGGCAGAACTAATTAACTCTTTTAACGGTGGGTTCTCTTTAGAAGATGCCTTACAGCTGAACATCCCGGAAAATACTATTCTGAGATGTTCTGTTCCTTGTCATAATGTTAATCTAAAATGTTGGGGCTTGTTTTCAAGGACACAAAGACAATAACATTTGATTTTATGCTATTTAATTGTTTCCCAGAGAGATGTGTGTAGAGAATGAATTTTGGGCAACTGTGGTCAGTAAGACCTCTTTTTTTCATCTGAATGAAATTCCTTTGCTTTGGACATCAGTTTTTCAGATTGCTTTCAAATGTTATTGTTGTGCACTGGGTGAGTGCCTGTTCTTTCTAGATCTTGGTAAGACAGAATGCCCACTCAAATCTTTAAGTATAATACAATGTTTAATCAGACTGTCCAAACATAGGAGTGGAATGCAGGATTAGCAATTAAATCTTACATTCCTTCTGATGCTGGGAATCCCAAGATGATACAGGATCAGATGGACCTCTCAGTCAGGGCATAGCACACTGCACAGATCCCACCAGCATTTTTGTCTTCAGGACTCTTACAGGATTTTCTTAGAAGAAAACAGTTCTGTTCATCATTCCTACTGTCAAGCAAAAGGATGTTCACATGAGAACATGCTGCTTCACTTTTGGAGAAAGATGAGGATGTGCAGGTGGTATAAATGCTGGTTACAAGCGGGACCTGCCTACAGACTTCTTCATAAAGATTATCCGGCTCTGTTTATCCTGCGGCCAAGGGATATGAGCAGCACAGCACAGGCCTGCTCAGGTCAGTTGTTGCGTGGATCACTAACTCTTTGATGTACAAGAGTCTTCCCATTAGGATCACTCCACTCCACTCCTTGATCCCCATCTTTTGATTGACTGATTGATCCACCAATCTTTTGTTATCAGCTAGGGACTGTGTCCTTTAGAAGTTAATGTCTACAAGAAAAGAGATCTCCATCAACCTTGGGATTTTCCTCCTAGTTCTGGTGCCTTGAAGATGAGGGAAGAATGCATTTCAAGTTTTTTCTCTTTCTAGTTTCTGAATGGAAACATGCAGAGTTGTCCAAGGTTGAGGAATGATGATATAAAGAATGGCAGCACCATTCCTACCCTCTTCAACCTGAATTTTAGCTGTGAAAGGTCCTTGACATTAGCGGAAGTGCTTAAAGGCAAACAAATCTGTAGCTTGCTCCCTCTATCTAAGAAGGCAGATTTACTAAATTTCAATCCTCTCCATTTTCACAAGCAGATGTTAGAAAAGAGATTTACAAGATAACTTTTTAGGCACAGTATTTTAACCTTGGATAAGTGAAAAACTTCTTAATAAAAATTCAGATGGAAACTTTTGCCCGTTTTTAAACCATTGAGTATGGTACATACAGGCATTTAATACACACTTTGATTCACTTAGATAGACTTAGTTACTTAGTTACTGCACAGATGTAAAAACACCAAAACTTCATACATATGAAGGACACTAGGAATGTTTCAGTCTAACTATCTACTGCATTTCCTCAGCTGGGTGTATTGCAATCATATTCTTTTGTTTACTGGCATAAAAGACTGAATATTCTCTCATTTGAAACACCATTTCAAAATAGCATCGTCTGAAGGAATTCTACCCCTAGACACCCAAGGCAAACATCACAGTGTTAGATTACACTTTAGGGTACTACAGTATGCACAATATTAATGATCAAAAAGATAGCCTGCAAGGTAAAGATATGAGGTTGGTAAGTGCCTACAGGTGGAATGGTAGTCTTTTACTTCTTCCTCTCTAATTTAAAAATCATCTTGCAACTTCAAGATAAGAAGCCTTTTCTAGATGTTCTATCTCACATTCACAGTGACTCCTTCAACATAGTTTATCTCACTGGAACTAAAACTGTAGTTTATGCATATGGCCATAGAGCGGCAGCATAGTAACAAAAAAAGATGAACTTGACGTTCCAAGAGATGGGTATTTTCTGATGGTTTAATGTTGCAATGGAGTTTCTAAACACCAGAGAGAAAAATGAATGAGGCATGACTGTTCCCTGGAGGAAAAAAAAACCAAACCCCAAACACTCTGTTCTTGATGAAAGCTAAATAGGGAGGCAAGGGAGAGGAAAGAATTTAATGTTTGAAAATTAATGAGAATTAGACAGCAAAGAGGGTCAAGATTATGTGCTAGTGTAAGCAAAACTGATCAAAGAGTGAGAAACGAAGGACTTGATTTACGTCTTAAAAATCAAATGCTTTTCCTTCCCTTTGATACAGGCAGTTAGTACTTCCATCATCTATGGAAGACAGTGCACAGGATTACATTAATACAAGCTAATTTTTAGTTAAGTGGTTTCACAGATTTTTCATTGATAAAAATACAGCTCAAAAGGCCTCTGAATGTTTATTTGCAAATCTAGACAACAGTGTATCATTGTCTGTTCTGTTGTGCTGGCCTCAGAGGTTTGTGTGTGAAATAAGAACAATTAGATTGCTCTGTGTTAAGCTTTTTTTTTTTTAATGCGGAATTAATTGGGTTTAGCAGTTTCAAGCATACTTGAAACAGTATGTAAAATCTCACTGAGGCTGAACTTTCTTTGCATTTATGTAAATGAAAATCAGGGTTAATTCCATTAAAGGTAGTAGAGTTTTACCAGCATAAAATCAATATGAAAGGGGTATTAGGCACTGCAACTTTTTAAGAAGCTAGTTCCCATGCTTCTAAATTATACACCTCATTGTGCTTAAAAGCATAATTATTTGATAGGAACCCTGTACAGTTTTACTTCAAAGAGCTGCAATTACCAAATTTAGTTATTACAAAATAAATATCTTCATTTTGCAATTCCTGACTACTGCATCTGTGATGTCCACATATTACTGATGTTCTGTGTGTGAGACAAAATTGAAAGAAGTGGAGAGATAAATGCCAACCAACTAGTAATCAAATATAGGCTGCGCTACACTTTCATGTGAATAATTTTCACTGCACAAGCCTGAAAATTCTGATGGTTAAATTACATATCAGACTGAGATATAATTTGAAAATGGAAAATCACCCTCACACAAACTTGAAGAAGCCTTTGCTGACACACTCATGTTCCTTCCAATTACCAAACATCCCTTTTCTCCACACATATCCATCTGAGTTAACTTGGCTGACGTTCAATACTTAAAGTAGAGAGAGCTGGTAAATATAATTCTTCCCAGAGCTGCAACAATTGCTCTAAGTAGTCCATATTCTGCTCCCTTCTCTTCCGTACCTGCTGCTTGCAACAAACTGATGTTTCCAAAGAATGAGAAAGAAAGTGGGAACCTCCAACCTCTTCAGCTTCCTCTGGCTATTGGAAAAATGCCAACATACTCTTTTCTTCAACTTCCAGCTCACTAGCACTTAGCCTGCTGGTGCTTCTTCTTTTTTTTTTTTTTTTTTTTTTTAACATGAAAAGAGATGGAAGTCAAATACTCTACAATGGCTCATACAAACAGGTCTGCCCGGCCCAATATTCCAACTTGTATAATAACTAATTGTACATATTTATGTTTATACATACATATTATAAGCAATTTAGAAACTTTCTGAGCCAGAGATAGCACCAGGACCATTTTTAAATAACAGTTATAATCCATGGGACTTGTCCTCCATTTTATTTACTCGTCTTTGAACTCATTTTAACTGCTGGCGCTGAGAACATCCTGCAGCAATGACCAGTGATCTGGCAAGACATGCTGACACCTCTTCCTCAGTCTCAGCTACTGTCCAACACATCACCACTGCCTCCTGCTTGCTCTTTGCTTTAAACTTGCAATCAGATCACTTCATTGACTGCCCTCTAGTGCTTTTGTCACGAGAATAATAACGATGCCAGACTCTACTGACTAAAATTAAGGAAATAAGCATCATATTCCCTGACGGCTGCATTGCAGTTGCCTGTACTGTTAGGCCCAGAAAGTTGTGATCAGTACAAAAATCCAGCTAGCTGCCAATTATTAGCAGCGCCTTCACAGACTGATACTAGGGCCAATACTGTTTAACATCTTTAATAAAGACCTGGATGATGGAACAGAGTGCACATGCAGCAAGTCTGTGGGTGATACCAAATTTGGGGGCATGGCTGCTGTTCAGAGGGACCTCAACATCCTGGAGAACTGGGCTGACAGGAACCTCCTGAAGTTTAACAAGGGCAAATGTGAAGTCCTGCATCTGGGGAGGAATAACCCCCTGCAACCACGAGGGCTGGAAGCCAACTGCATAGAAAGCAGCTCTGCAGAAAAGGACCTCGAGGTCCTGCTGGACAGTAAGCAGAACGGGAGTCAGCAGCGTGCCCTCGTCTCGTCTGGAAGGTGCGTGGTGGTAGGTAGGACAAGAGGCAACAGCCGCAAGTTAGAACACTGAAAAATTACACTAGGCAATATCAGGAAAAACTCTGTTACTGTGAAGGCAGTCAAATACTGGAGCAGGGGCCCAGAGAGACTGCAGAATCTCTGTCCTTGAAGGTATTTGAAGCTTGACTGGCCAAAGCCCTAAGCAACCTGATTTGCTTGGTCCCACTCTGAGCAGGGGGTTGGCTCAGGTGACCTCCAGAGACCCCATCCAACCCAAATGAGTCTATGTTTCTATGAGCCTCCCCTTGCTAAGGTTAGACAAAAAGATGTGTCTGTACAAGAACTGTAAGAAAGTGGGGAACTGGTTACCTTCCCAGAAGTAATTAATTTCTGTCAGAGGAAGCCCCCTTTGGAGTTTCAGGCTCCAGCTAAGAACAGAAAAACTGCCATAAAGTTCATTTCTTCAGTGCATAGGACTCTTCTCAGTACAGAAACAGTTTCACAAAAATTTGATTTTACCAATTAAAGCAACCATGCTATAGCACTTTATCAGAATGATTATTTTCAGAAGTGGTCTATAAACTTTTTTTTTTCCTTCTAATTTTAATACTTCTTTATTAGCATGTATTTCTGCCTATGCTTGCAACCCTGAGAAGCAACTTCCCTTTGAGTATCTGGATTCCAATAAAGGAATTGAAACTTTCTGCCTCATGATGCCATTTTTTTCCTACAGTTGTCTACTACATCCCCAGCTGATTTTCATGGAATTGTACTGGCAAGTTACACACGAAGTTTGTCTGATTCAGAATTTATTTTGCACATTTAAAAAAAATTGTAACAGAATTAACTTCATTAACTTCAACAGGAATTTTGCCAGAGTAGGAATACTTAGTTTGTGACTGCTCTCTCAGGTTTGTTAATGGAGAGATTCATGGAGCTTAAATCCAGAGGGATTATTAGATCACCTACTCTTATTTCATGTTCATCACAGGCATCCGATAGGCTTATTGCTTGTTTATCAAAAACAAGACAGGGAGTTGCCTTCACTACAACATTAAAGCCATATATGTATTATCCAGTCCCACTCGCATACACACATAGATATGTGTGTATATTCATATATACATTCAAATATACTATTCATATATATGTGGATAGAATAAGGTACATCGGACCCAAGAATAACTAACTAAAAGGAAAAACCTACAAGCTTAGGTTCTCAGCTACACCACAGATTTTCTTTCTAGTAAGATACAGACTGATACCATGTTAGCACTTTAATCATAATGGGATTCTTCCTCTTATGAATAATGCAGAACAGATGCTAAAGGACTTTGGATTTTAATACTAGTTAACGTCATCATTTGGCAGGTGAGATATTTCCCACAGGTCACACAAGACTATATATTTATTCCTCGTGATTCCACTAATTTCTGCTATGGAAAGCAGAGCTCCTCTGCTAGAACTTCTTCTCCCAGCCCATGCAGATAACTCCAGCAATAAGTCTCTAGTGACTGGAACAGATGTTGCTGTTTATTTAATTTATTTATTTTACTAATGCACAGCTTCCAGGGCCAACAAATGAAAAACACTGAATTCCATCAGGATTACAATTTGCCGTGACTACATGTTAAAGGACAGAGTTCCTAAAAGTTACTATTTTTTAAATAAAGCTGTAAAGTTTAAACTTGAACAAATAGTTGCTTATGGGAAAGACTCTCAAGACAACAGTATTTGACAGCTTACATTCTGTAATTTGGGGTGTGCAAACTGTATCTTTCTAATTAAAGAAAAATTTAAATTGTACAACTCATACTGTGCAGTTAGGCCATATTTCTTGATTAGTAGCAAGCTAAGTTCAAAATTAATAACTTTTCATTATATAATCCAAACTATTTAGGACACTAATTATGCATAGTTTTCTTTTGCTCAGTATGGGTAGATGGAAACCATATGCAAGTTTCCCTTAATTAAAATAAAATATTACAGAACTGCATTTTGGGGAGAGAGACCTAAAGAAAAAGAGGAAAAGCAAAATAACTCATCAGAAATACTCTAAAAAATCATCTGAAAGGCAAATTCCCCTGAATTATAATTCTGACTGTTCCTCGTTTTCTATTTTGCCTTCAGCAAGAAAGTAACGGCCAGATTTCCAAAAGTGGTGGCACTGCCTAACTTTTAGATGCTAGAATGAAATTCAAAACTGGATTATAAAGTCCTTGTTTTTTTATAGAGTGCATGGGGAAAACTGTGCCCCACATAAAGATCATCCAAAAAGCTGCCACTGAGCAGGGAGCTGCTTAGAGCTGGCTCAAGGGTTATGCACCCCAGAAGAGTGAAACAGGAATGCTGTGCTCTCTGGAGAGGCAGTGTGTGAACTGGGGCTGCAAATGAAGGTGTTTGTCCAGTTCGCATCCACAGCCTAGAAACAGCTCTCAGAAAGAGCACTCTTCAAAACCCATCTGCTGACAAGCTGCTGCTGCTGGCCTTAGAAAGAGTATCCGAATAGATCATTTGCCTACAAAATAAAAGACCAGGGCTTAATTTTTTCCTCAGCTGAGGAAATCCAAGCTCATGTTTTCTACCTTGCATCACCGTTTCTTACCCTCCAGTTTATAGAAAGCAGGACACTAGTGAGTCTGTTGAAGCTGGGATACTATGCTGCGAAAACACAAGGCTGGAAGAGCAAGCAAGGAGTATGACTGTCCAAGCTAGCAGGGAGTTTTGAGCAAAGAGTTACGAGCAGTTTACACCTCCCAAATGCTTTTGAAAAAAAAACCAATAGGATTTTAATTAAAAGCATGCAGGCACCTGCTAATGTTTATATTTGACCCCAAGTCTCCAAATGTGCATTGTTTTCTGATTCAGCAAATTGCTGTGGACTTCCATAAAACTTTATGCAGAACACCTTGCAGAACAGGGAGGGACTTTAAAAAGATGGGGCTTTATGTCATTTTTAATGACAGAAAAAACGGAGACTGAGGGATGGTTGCCAGTGTATTTGTTTACCTTAAAAACATCTGAAATATCAAATCTGAAATTAAGTGATTTTGCTGGAAGTCATACAGGAGGTTTTGTCTTGAATGTTCTCAGTCCCTTACCGGGAGTTTGAAGTAACTAATCTTGTACAGAGATAGGTCTCTAGCTTTTCTCTGAGTATCTATTTGGCATGAATAAAATTGTTATTAGCAAAAATGAAAAACACTTTTTAAAAAGATTAAGTAAAAACTTATCTCAGTTAACTATTTTATACCTATGACTCTCTGAGTTCAGATTCTTAACAATTAGCCATAATCTGAAAAAATAATTTAATCTGTAATATAAACCATTCAAAACAATTGTGTTTCCAGGAAAAAAAACTTACTTTTTTGTACACCATGTGCAAGAAATGCAAAGCAAACCTTTCCTCCTTTGCAAATCAGGTTTCTCTCTCTTATTTTCTCCATAGGAAGTAACACCTACTGCCTTCACAAAGTATCTGACAATGGCAAAAAATCACTTTATTTTAGACCTAAGCAAGGGACAAAAAGCACATGCAAAGGAACAAAACACTACTAATAATTACTCTCTGATTCCCTATAGATCATTTGCCTAGAAGCTGAATGGCTCATCTTCCCTCTAGTATTGGTCCATTGATACAGGAAATCAGTATTCATACACTCACATAAGAATGATACTTAATAATATTTCATTGTATTTTAAGTGTGGAAGGGAGACAATACAGACTTACATGATCGCCATCTTTTGTTGCCTGTTTTCTCTCTCCCCTCTTCTCAGGCATGCAGCCAGACAGTACTACTGTAGGCTCCTACAGTATGACATGTCCTTCCCCCACCCCCAACAGTTTCCCATAGGCACAAAGTCATGTTAGTTCAAGGAAAAAAAATCAGAATGTCTGATTTCATGCCCTGGAGAAGGTTATTGCAATGCAGACTGTAGGGTTTTCCCATAGGACAAGTAACCGACCTCCCTTTGCCAGCACTTTGGTGATTAGACAGTCTCCCAAAACGGTGGTCTATCAGGAGAACAACGTGGAGGGTTTTATGAGAGCAGACAGAAGTATGATTTTGGAAGGGAAGAATACTGGTGAAAAGTAGAGGGATGTTATCAGAACAGGGGGAATTCTGGGCCGGCATTAATGAGCGAGGGCGTCTCCAAGGAAGCCACACAGCTCGCGTTATGATCAGCTGGGAGCTGGCCTTGCCTCTGAGCCAACGTTCAACGCTTCTCTTGTGGTCTGCCAGGATTTTCCCTGCTGATGAACTGTCAACATCCTGTTTTTTTTTTTAAATCTGAGATAATTAAACGATTAAATCCAGCTTGTCAGAGGTGATTTTCCAGAGGGCAGGGATAACACACTTGGATATGTTTTCACTGTTCACTATGATGTGACATCATAGAAGAATAACTTTGGCTCTGTCTGTTTAAATACCATATTAGTCATTATCACAGTCTGTATAACCAGAAAAGCAGAATAACATTGATAAACTAATTTTCATTAAGAAACATGTTATGTAGTCCTTGGCCAAAACTCCCACTGGACCTCGAGTAATTTGTTATTGGAAAAGGAGGACTGGGTCTGTAAAGAGTGTCTACTAGTACTCTTCCGCTAGGGCTACATTTTGGTTAAATACCTTTAGTTTACCTTTGTAAGGTAAGCAATTTGCTTGGAGTCAGACATAAATCTTTGCTGGCAAGGATGGTTTAATAAACCCAAAAGAAATCCGTGAGAGACAGAGGAATTTCCTACCCTGCAGCTACCCTGCAACAGTAACAACCCACAGAGAAAGGTGGTTCTGTCCTGTTTGTGTGAGAAGGGAAGCTTTTCAGAAAAAAAGAAGAAAAAAAAATCACTTGTCCTCCCACCTACCCAAGTACACAGCTTGAAGGACTTACAGCACAAATCCAGAGCTCAGTTCTCTGTTTTCAAAGCATAAAGAGAAAAAGAGAGTATCCCGAAGAGGACAAAGGCAAGTTCTCAAATAGTGCAAAGGTTATTATAGCATGTGCTTCAGACAGATACCAATTTGACATCAGGTGAAAAAACACCCAAACAGCTTATTTTATAAACCCAGAGGGTGTTCAGAATAGAGATATAACAGGAGCTCTCCAGGGGAATAGAGAAGAAAAGGTATCTGTTCTGTAATCAGGCTTTTATTTTGTAGGAGATCTCAAACTATTGACATTTGGCTACCCCTTTACTAGGCCAGACTGAGACAAATTTGCTTGAGTTTCTCCCTGGACAATGTGTGCACAGAGCTTGATGCAAAATGGACAGGGCATTTGGGAATCATAATCATTTTTTCTAATCAGTTTTGGCTTGTATTTACAATTAGTTTGTCTTACAAATCCTAAGTTAACATAAACATAGCATAGTGAAGGAATGTGGCTTTATCTAGTGAAGTCATGCATTTATTCAATATTGAAAATGGCATTATTGTCTCTTAAGTGTTCTTAACTCCACAAATCAACTTGAATAACATTTAGGTGTGTAGATCTGATGGTTTCAATATTTAAAAAGCTGCAAAGTACCATGGGGTATTAGAAGGTCTGTCAGGAACCAGAGGCTTTCTCAGTGGAAAGAGGAACTATAAGAAACCTGCAACTGGTAAATGAAGATTGGCTACATCACAGGAAACAGGGAATAATACTCCATAGCTCTGTTGTCTTCAAAAGAATTTAAATTGTGGGGAAGATGATCTTTACAAAAATTAGACTTAATAGAAAAGATATATGTTTGACTGCATACATCTGATTTAACTATTGAGTTAACCTTGAATACCTAGTTTATCTCTGGCAAGATGTGTCTTAATCACTTGTCTTTAAGGTAAACCAGTTGCAATTTCATTGTATGTGCCCCCCAGGCACAGAGTACCTTAAAAGCTTCAGTGTTCTGTGTGGATGTTAAAAAATAATACTCTAAAGCTGATGGTTATGTACTGTATCAGCACAGGAATCCCCTGTGAACACCGTCTTTTCTTGGAATTATCTTCTCTCTCAGAAAATACAATTTATGTTATGCACGGATGTAATTTCGTGTTCCTCCTCCACTTGTAACTGCCCCAGTTTACTATAATTTTTGATCTGCCTAAGTCATGTGCTCTAGCTCTTTTCCAGATTCACAACCTCTCTAACCTTTCTGCTTGTTTTTTTTTTTTTTTAATTTGAAAGAATGCTTAGCTTAGTGCAAAGGGTAAAACAAAGCTAAGAAAGCTTTCCTCAGATTTAGCCTTGCTGATTGTGGCATGGCCATAATACAGTAGTGCAAGTAGGTCACTTTCTGGGCCAAGTGGTGTGAAGAATTCAAGCTAATAATGTGAAAAAGCTGTCACTGAGTCAATCACGGTGAAGCGGGAAGGGAGAGTTAATAACGGAGAAATACTTACAAGTGATTTATTTGTCTGAGAACTTTCTTTAAGAATATGAAACCTACTGGAATTGAGAAAATCTACTGAACTAATGGCTATCCACCAAAACTAAATCTAGCATTTTCTGATTCCATTTACCTCTTATTACGATGCCTTTCTCTATGCTTTTCTCTAATATACCTAAATCCAATTGTCTTATGCAATGTATTCTAGGCATTAAGTTGTGAAGTTAGAGGATACTTATAACTGGACATGCTGGGAGAAAAGGCAACGCTGCAACACTGTGTACAGCTAGAAATGGCACAGTGGGAATACGCCACCAGTGCAGTGCCTTGAAACCCAAGTACAACTGGGAATATTTCTGATATAAACAAAGCACTCTGCAGGTTGCTCTAATTTTTATTCAGCTGTTCACCACCCAGATGTGCAACTCTGGCAGCCAATAATAACCAAAAAGCTGGGCTGTTTTGCCATAAGATTCTTTGCTAAGTCTTAGGGGATATCACAATTAATATCAAGTGGAAGAATTGTAATAAATAGTAAATAATAAATAGTAAATAAATAATAAATATAAACAAACAGTAACTGTAATTATTTAGACAGTCAAAGAAAAAAACCCACAAACAATGGGATAGAGTACAATTGTTTCTAGATGTCTATCTGTTAGAAGAGATTAAGCTTTGGAATCATACTTTCAGTTTCACATATACTTTGAGACAATTTATGTAGTCCGAGCTCAATCCTGCCCTCATGATGCTCCCTCTTTTATGCCAGGATAAGGATTTATGTGGTTGCAGGTGAACTGGATCAGAAAACTGAACCATATTAATCATAAAAAAGGAGGTTAGTTTTAGCATGGATCAGGGAACTGATCTGGTTTATTAAACAGGTGAATAAATTTGCTTTGATTGTACCAGCGAAGCTGGAAGTGTAGGGAGGGACGGAGTGGGTGGAAGAAGGCAAATTGCTTCTTCTGATAGCAGTGCTGACCTGTGCCATCTTACTGCATATGAGAAATTACAGACTATGAGTGGACTGATTTTTGAAGCAGACTGAATTAACTTATTCCCAAAATTAGTGTCAGGCCCTTACAATGTATCATAGATAACCAAATCTGCTTTTAAGGAGGAAAAATAATTTTGTTAAAGGTGCAGTGAACCTGTTTTGACTCATAAATTACTGATTTTAAATGGTCAAAGGTGAGTCTTTGTAGCTAAACTCTATTATGTAACTTCTTTAACAAACTTTCTTTGATTGAAAGAGTTGTCTTGAAACAGGTAAATCAGCAAATATCAACTAAGTTAGATTATGAAATCTTTTAAACTGTTTCCATTCATCAAAGGACAGACATTTCAGAATGCATTCTCTCTTTTCCTTAGCAATCTTTAGGTTTCTTGTATTCATCCAAGTCACAAATATATTGCTTAAGCACTGAAAGCTAACATATTAGTTCCCAATTAGGATCAACATTTTTATTAGTAACCAGTCCAGCCACGTGTCTGGATTCTATCCATGCAAGTAGAACATTTCTCTTTCGCATAGGAATGACTTCAGAACGGCATTACATTGCAAATTGTGCATTGAAGCAAACTGTCTGCAAAACTGTATCTCAAAAGAACTTGGGGACATCTTCGAGCATTAAGGGATAAACATGGTTTATACCATTCAGAGGAAATATGATTTAGATACAAGTAACAAATGTTCTTCATAAGTATTTAAAATACACTGTTTTTCTTTCTTAGTATGAAGGGTTTAGCGTATGTATAGAGGAAATTCTTTAAGCTCCCTTCTGAAGATTTAAAGCTGATCTTTTTTCTTATTGCTCGCAGAAGGCGTGGAAGAAAGCCTGCTACATGACATATATCATGACTCTGATAACACATTCCTGCATCCTCTTTGTTCTTAAACACAACATCTTCATTCTCTACCTCTTTCCCTGGAAGTCAGATCTCTTACTAAGAAGCAAATGAATTATAGGTTTGTTTTACTAAGATCATATCTAGAGCATATTTAGATCATATCTAAGAAGTGAGGGCACTTAATCTACAGCAAGCATTCTGGTTTGTTGATAGTGACTTGTTTTTTAAATGAAATTATTTCTATCTATTGGTAGTGCACCTGCAACTTGGAGTTAGAGAGTGTAATTAAATATTTTGCACAAAGCACACTTCTTAATGACCAAATCCTTACACGTTAAAAATACACAGAGTGAAAAAAATGCCATAGAAACTTACAGGAAAAGAGCTCTTGTAAAAGCTTTCTGTGTTACTTATGTAAATGTAAACACACTTGACCATTTTTATGTGCGAGAGTATAATCTTTTTTGATGCTGCAGGCATGCCCTTGGGTCACAGAAAGCAGAAACTGCCAGGAATTTCTTCAATAAGCCTCACTATTGCATGGAGTAAAACTGGTGACCAAAACCAGAGCATATATATTGTTATATTCTCTAACTGCCATAAATAAAAAATTGTTTGTAATTATTGCGTAAACTTCAGTTAAGACACTGCACACTTGTACTGAGGAAACAACATTCAAGACTGGCAAATGCTTTTTGCTGAAAACTCATGTTAACTTTTTACTTGCAACTATCCTGTCAGTCAATTGTGTTTGTGTTCAAATGCTGTGCCTCTTACTGTTACGTCTTGGAGAAGTATTTCTTAGTAGTTAAGAACATCTTCAAAATAAAGAGGGCCACTAGGAGGATTAGTGGGAGCTTGTGATAATCCATCGCTGTATTTCCATCTCCTCTAACTCTGTGTGATAGAACAGCTTATCTAATGATTAAGAGATAGGGATGTAAAGGGACAGCTATCTCTGATTCAACCTCATTATCACAGGAAAAATAATTATGGAGTGTTTTTAAAATGCTTAGAGCAGAAATAGAAAGAACTGAAATAGATGGTATCAGCATCCATAGCAGACGCTGTGTCAGAAGCTCACTACTTAATGATCTGCTTACGACGGGACGGTTCACACAAAGGGCGCCTTTTATCTGTGTGCTGGCTGACGGCTCCTCTCTTTCTGAGACTGAACAATCTAACCAGAAATATCCTCTTAATTTCTGCTAAAGTCCTCTAAATAACTTTACCAAATTCCCGTGCTAACTTTACTGAGGTCCAGCTAGTAGGGTGCCTCACGCTGGCTTCCACTCTGGCAACCTGGGCAGACACTGAATGTCACCGATATATCCAGGCTCTGTGGCAGTATAGTGAAATTGCTTCCTGAAAAAATGGTAAGAAATACGGGATCTTACGCAAAAATGCCCAGAGGTCTGAGCAACATTCACTCGTGATTTGGCCTGTGAGAGGGACGACATGTTAGTAGGTCCACTGAGCACCTCTACCACAGCATTTGCATTTCAAGAATGATGCTGTGCAAATATCCCATCTTGCTACTCTGAAAGTAATTAAAAAATAGCAGAAGACTGAGGAACTACAGTCTCTGGAAATGGCTTCTCTCTTTCTTTTTCTCTCCTCAAGATTAGCTTTAGCTCTTCCAGCCCCTCCAAGTGGAGGAACCTGATTCAAGGACATCAGCTCTCTCATTTCTGATACGCTGACTGGATTTTTGGCTGATGGTTTTGTCCCGGGTTGGGAAATCTTAATGCTGGTGTTTCTAGTTTTGAATCAGTTTGTGAGGCTCTAATAAGTTAGTAATCTTGGTAAATCACTCCTTAGTTACACCGAGCGCTTGGAGAGAACACTTCCTCAGCTCACAGGGCACGCGCTATGTTTGGTGAATTATATTTCTATTTAAATGAGCTGCTGCTCTAATAGACTAGCTTCTCTTTCTGTTTTGAGTCATTAGCGAAATCACAATCAGCACCCTGGCAACATAATTAATTTATCTGAAGCCTTTAAAAAAAATAATAGGAAAACACAATATCACAGCAAATCACGCTTAACTACTCACCAGAGCAGTCTATCCCCGTTATAGAGTAAGGTCTGTAAAGTAAGAGCTATGTAGTTTATATCATTAGAGAATTATCTCTAATTCTGGCCTAAAAGTCACGGGGCAGAATTACAGCGGCCGTGGGCAGTGCTGCCGGTCGGGGGGGCGGCGTGCTGCAAAGAGCACTAAAAAGAAAGGGGTGTGGGGGGGGGGCTGGACAAGGCCGCGCCGTGGCTCCCCTCACCACAGGCAGCGCGGGGCGGCCGGCAGGGGGCGCCGCGGGGGCGGCGGCGGCGGGCGGGTCTCACCTCGGCAGGTCGCGGCTCCGCCCCGCCGTGGCGGCTCCGAGTCGCGGGCGCGGCCCCCCGCGCCCTGTGTTGCGCGAACTTGGCCGTCGCCGACAAGTTGCGGCCGGCCCCGACGGGAGGGAGCCCCGCGGAGCGCCCCCGTCCGCGGGATTAGCGCCGGCCCCGGCTGCCCCGGAGCCGCCCGGGCTCACCTGGGCGGCCGCCTACCCCCCCTCCTTCCCCCCCGCCTCGCCCCGCCGGGAGGAAACTCCGCCGCGGCGGACGGGTGGCGCAGGTAGGCGGTTGGGGGCGGCGGTTGGCGCCGCTCCGGGACGTGCCCGCGGCGGGCGGGCGCCGGAGCCGCTTGGGGCGGCTTTAACGGCGGCTCTGCTGTTCGCCCGGTGCCGCCGTGGCCGTGGCCGGGCCGGGTGCCGCCGCGGCCCGGCGCTGGGCGGCTGCCGCCTGGTAATGGCGGCGGGCCGGGGGGAGGATGTAGGTCAGGGGATAAATCGCCGGTAAATCCCCTTAGCTCGCGGCGGGGGCGGGCGGCGCCGGCGGCCCCGCTGCTCCGCGCGGACTCGTGTGGCAGGATGACCGAGAAGAGCCGCTCTTCACCAGCGGGTCACCTGGCGCCAGGGTGTTTTTTTTTGTCAGCTGCGTGACATTACGTTTGAGTTCTGACTCCTGTTTTAACAGCCTGGTAATGTCAACTTTTTCTCTTTTTTTCCTCCCTTAAGGAAATTCATGACGCCGCTCACCACACCTCCGAAGGCGCTGTCACGTCTGCGTCGCCCTGCGGTGCCAGCCTGAGGTAGAGGCCTCGGCAGCTCCGGGCCCCAGGTAAGCGGAGGAGCGGGCCGCCCTGCTGAGGCGGTTTCCCTGCTCCTCTTATCTCGGAGGCAGCGAGGACGCACCGGCGGCGTGGCGTTCGCTTGTGTAAGCGTGTGCTGTCACCTCGGGTCATCGATACTAACTAGGCGTGATTTTGAGTTGCTCCATGCGGACAGAGCTGTGGGTGCAGACAGACACGTCGCCTCCGAGGATGTTGGGCGAAGGACCGACCTGCCGGTGTAAGAGAGTTTGCCAGATTGGGACATGTGGTTTCTGTACGTTAGAAAGGCCAAGGCACATTTGGTAGCGTTTGCAGATGTCACTCTGATTTCCTCCCCACCCTCTCCATGCGGTTAGTTTTAAAGTTTGTATTAATATAGCTCAGTCATTGATAAGAAAAACATAAATGCCCCAGAAGAAATGTGTTAGTTTAACAAAGCATCATGCTTCTTCTGGTTGAGGAGATAAAGACTTCAGGATCTGCCCATGTCCTCTCTATCTAGATGTTTTCTGTTATCAGTGTGAATCTGATGCTGCACAAGAGTTTGTAGTTGCATTATTCATCCGTACAACACTGTTTTCATTCATCTTTGTAGCCATAAGAAGGATTTGGGGCCTCACCTCCTTAGTGGCTAAGCATGATGCTTTCATCTCACTTTTATTTTCAGGGAGAAGAGGGAGTGGTAATAAACTGTCCATGCTAAGGGATCTCCCACACAGCAGTATAAGAATACTGTTAGGTGATGCAGTACAGACCTGTGTTCCTGGCCTGACCTCTTTTTGTATTGTAATTTGTGGAAGTAAACCTTTAAGGAAAATGGCAATTGGAAGGTGATATAATACCTGAAGGACTGAAATCAGATTAGGGTTTTCATATTATTCATGTTGCCTTACTTTTGCTGGGCTGTGTATAAAGAGTTGCCTGATTTGAAACTAATTTAGGAATTAGGACCTAATGCTGCATTTTTTTTTGTCCCTCACTGGCTCTGTTTTAATAAAGGTCAAAGGGAGAAACAGAAAACCTTACAATCCTTTCTGTAAATTACAAATGGTTTCAAAGGGCAAGACTGTACCACTGATATATTGGTATGAGGATGGTGGTTGCAGTTTTGAAGCTGATGAAACATCCAAACGCCTTTTTCTGTCATCCTTCTGAATCAAGATAAATGTTTTCCATCAATTTCTACTAACAGCTATTTTTATCTATTCATTGAGTGGTGAAGATTGACGATATGTGCTTAGAAAAATAAGTGAATTCTGTTTAAATGATGAAAACTGTAATGCCAAAGCCCACAGATGAAGCATAACTTCATTTACATTCTTAATTTGTTCTTCGTTGTTGTTTTTTTTAACTTTACTGCATCCATTTTGTGTCTAAACTGTATGCTGATACCAGTAAAAAGCAGATTATGCCCTGTGATTTTTATTCCAAAAACTTTATAGAATCCAAAACTACGAGAAGTAAAACTGGAGAAACTGCTGCTGACGTGGTTTTATTTGATCCTGACATGAAACTGAGTTTTAGAAATCTATATGTGCATATTCTTTTCAAAAGATTATGCATTGAAGCCTTTTAAGCTTAAGTCTTCAGATTTATAGACTTTTGGCAGCATCTGAAGCTTCAGTTTCTCTGTTGAACTGCTTTCATTGAAGGGTTATTGAGAATATTTTGATATACATCAAGTTCTAAGGTGCGTGTTTTTTTGTGTGTGGAATTTCTTTTTTTTTTTTTTTAAGGGTTTATTCACAAATGCTGCTCTTCCAACCTTGTGTATCTTTCTTTATTAGTAAACAAATACTCCTTTGTGATGCTGGCAGAAGGTTTCATTGCAGGAACTTTTCAGATTTTAATTAGATTTATGGAAGTATGGTTTGGTTCTTAAATGCTTGAGTTGCTTACTCAAGTTTTTAAAATTCAGGTTAGTGCATCCTAGAATAATTTTATTGTGACTCGTACTTTCTCTCAAACGTTTGAGAGAGGTGCACGTTCTCTGTGTTCTGACATGTCTAGAGCAGTTGGTATTTGTTTCAGTGTTGTTTGTTATCTGTTGCTGAGGACAGGGGTCTTCTGACCTTTTGTTCCAGCCATCCTTTTTGTCACAATTTTATAACTATATTTCACTTTTACAGACACTTAATCTCTAAGGTGCGCTCTTCCCCCCCCCCCCCCCCCACCATTCCTTGTATTCAGACATGCTGACTTGGCATCATTAGCTTACTTGTGATCTCAGCCTCACCAGATAATCATTTAGCGTAAGACTGTCTGACCTACAACTAGGATTAAATCCTATTCCCCATCCACCTCTGAGGAACCCCCCAGGAAAGAGGGCATCAAGGAAGGCTGTTGACAAATGCTGCTTTCATGTACTGCGTTCTGCTCCCGGTAGCTCCTCCGTTTTTGCAAGTATTTCAGGTAACGTATCACATGACAGTGGATGCTTGTATTTTAGGTATATAATAGAAGCACTTCTAATGCTCTGGTATTAGAGGAGTTGAAATAGGCAACCTTGGAGTGCTTCCAAAAGATACTGCAAAGGCCAGCCCTGGTCAGAAGCTGGGGCACTATCAATCTGGAAACTCTGAATTTCTCTCAGTCCTTCTTGCAGTATAGCACAGAGGCAAAATAAAGGCTTTTAAGTAGCGACTGGCATGGCTATTTTTTAATAATTGCTGCACCATTAAAAACTGAACTGTCCAATTCCAAGAAAGAGTGCCTTTTCCTGGTTTGACTCATCCTTTTCGAAAGTGGGAGTGCATTGTGCAGACAGGGACGGTCAGTTAGACTGTCTCAAGTCTGAAAACTGACTAGGCTAAACCAAAAGAACAGTTATTTTGAATACGTATGTGAATCCATACAGCAATAACTGGTTCTGGAATAATTAGTGTAATTTATATTGGTACATTTTAAAGTGTCTGCTTATGGAGGTTTGGAGGTGTTGAGATTCACAGCTAAAGTTAGCGTTATAAAGACTGAAGAACTTCTGGGAAAGCACCTTGCCTTACTTTCTGCCTTACAGCATTGATCATGCAAGACTTCCTGTTTCTACATATAGGTATCTTTTAGTAAATGAGTCTCATTGATGGTACAATAAGAGTGCTTTCCTACTTTCCTATTTAAACTGTATGGCCAAAAAATTCATTTCAGAGGTGATCTAGAAGGACTTGTCCAGGTGATGCAATTCTGCATGGAATGAAAGCAGACCAGGTAAGGGAAGAGCTTGTGACAGGCAGTGGCAGAGGCCCAAGGTACACAAAGACAAGCAGGATCTAAGAACATGTTAGCTTTGGTATGTGGTGGGATTAGCTTTTATTTACAGAGAAAAGTTCAGAAACATGACACAAATATGACATCTGCATGCAGGAGACCTGAAGCAGTAGTTCCATACATACAAAGAACACTTTTTTTTTTCTCCCTCCAAAATCAACTGCCACCTGAAAAGGAGGAATGAGATTCTGAGTTAGACTGTGTAAGGTGTACGTAAAGCTTTGAGTTGCTTTATTTTGTCTCTGAATGCGGCACGTTTTCGTGGTGTTTGCAGAATTTGTCCTAGAATTTATTCTCCTTCACACTATGGTGGCTCCCCGAAGTGGGTAAATTATTGGGAAATCAATAACCTTCTCCCTTCCTGTCAAAGTAAAAAGTAATACTGAATTGCCTACCAGCACAGTGGTGGTATCTGTTAGACTATGATGGTTAATTCTGGGCTAATAATAATTAGCTTTGTAGAGGGCATATTACCTGCTTCTGTGTGTGGGTGGGAAATGTGTAGCTAGATTAGTACTAAAAATGTCAGGCAAATTCTTTTTATGTAACTTTTGCCACTTAACTGTGGATGCATAGTCAAATGTCATCTTCTCCTCTTGTACCTCTAATCAAGTCTCCAAACAGTCAGATAGTCACAATTTTACATAGTTACAGTTGCATCCATTAGTATAACTTGTCCAGTTTGTTTAAAAAAAAAACCAAAAAAGCCTGTGTTGCAATAAAAACATATGTGCTATGGTCTTTGCTGAAATAACTGCTGATAAAAGGCAATTGCTCCCCTTACTCTCCACACTGTAGTTCACATTTAACAAGTTGCCAGTATACTGTGTTGGTTGAGGATAAGATTTATTTTTGTGAAAAACTTCGTTAGAAGTAGCCCTAATGTAGTCACTATTCTAGTAGTAGTTTAATTTGCTTGGGGAACAGAAAAAATGATGCCAGCAAAAGAGCTCATAGCTAGAAGGATTTCCTAATTATACCTTTAAACCCCCCCCCCCCCCCCCCCAGCTTTTTAGCTATTAACCAAACCTGTAGTAAAACCTCAGGTACCACTGAGAACAAACAGGAGGGAAACCATATGTCTGAGAATATTGTACTTTTGAGTTAATTTTGTTAGCAACAGTTAATATACTTGTAATAACTAAACATTTTTCAGATGTTTGTTCTTGGACACCTAAGTTGTGTCCTTAAAGAACAAACAAACACTGTAATGCAGCCAGACACCCAAAGAAGTGTGGGGTTTTAAACTGAATTGTGTTAACTCAGTTTGATGTGGCTAAAAAGGCACATTTAGAGGCAGGCTGTTGCCCTAGGGTAATACAACAAGCTTGAGAGGCAGAGAAAATTTGGCTTGCTGTTCCACTGCTGTACTAGCATCGCATTAGGAATAGTGGAGGTTTGTTTTTAGAAGTATATGTATCTTGGACATGCAAGGGGAGAAGCGTCTCTGAGTAAGAAGGTATTGCTTTTATAATAACATGCTAAGGTTGAAACATTTGTGCGTCAGTATCTTGTTACACTGGACCAGTGTGCTGTACTAAACATAGCTGTGTTGTTTCCTGTTTGCACGTTTTTATTGCTCTGTCTGTGCCATAAATACATGTTTTAGTACATGGTGTGATAAATTCATATTGTGTTCCTGTAAGAAAACCCATTGATGACAGAAGTTTATCTATGAGAAACCAGCATTATTGTCAGTGCTAGGCTTTGCAGGAAGGGGTGAACACAGGCTCTCAACCACAAGGGATGTGGATTCACGACGGAGATGATGGCTCTCTTCCTCTGGGCATGTGACCTGGAATACGTGCTGGGTTTCCTCTCATGCTTGCCTGGGTGAGGTACAGCTATGACAAAGACTAGGCAGCCAACTATTTTTCTGTGAAGCGTCAGCTTCTTCAGAGAAGGGTGTGCTGCTCCTTGTTTTGCTCCTACGTTGTTATTTAACCACCCAGATATCCTTGGCATGGATTGGGGGAATCGGCCTTGCTGGGGCTTGTGATTCTCAGGTTGGAAAGGGGGGGGGGGGGGTGTTCAGCTGATTTTCTGGTCTTCTCCTGTGTGTGTGCGTTAGCATTTGTCCTTGAATGCAGGGATGCATAGGACATGCAGTTTGCAATTACTTTTGACGCTGCTAGGTGTAACAGGATAATTTCCTTTTTGAATTCCTCACTGGCATTAAGATTAATTATGCTTGCCTGCTTGGAGTGGTTTTGTGTAAACCATTAGAAACTTCTTCATCAGCTCCTTCAAACTTTTTAATACATTGAGGAACATACAAAGTGAAAATACTATGTTTTCTTAAAAGTCAAAAAACAGAAAATAAACATGGAGGGCACAAACTGATTTTTCCCCTTCTCCCTCCAGATAACTTTTGTTCTTAATGCTTTGGTCCCAGCAATGGGAACATTGGGAGATATTAGTGTGAACTGGGTGCCAGATACCACAGGAATTTTATGGATGTCAGTGGTTAAATCTGCCCTCGGCAGTATTTAGCTGGCATGATTTTTACAGTGGTGATTGTTGCCAGCAACAGCCCTGTGCTTAAGGGGTCCCTGATACAGCAGAACACACAGTAGTATTGAGCTGGTTTTGCAGTCGTCTTAGGCTAGATAGAGCTAGGTTTGTCTAGCTTGGATGCTGGTGGTGGCCTTGGACTTAGAAAACTTCTATATATATATATATATTTTAAAAAGTTTATTTAAATATATGAAGAGAAATAACTAAGTTCAGCAAAAGTGCATTTATGATGCGTATTACTTGTAAGTTATGTATTTTGTTAGTGTTGTTTTTTAGCGATTTATTTGACAAAATGTATTAACCAGAAATGTCTGTAAGTCCATTTGGGAAGATTTTAATATCACATTTTCTGTGATATTCAAGTGGTAAATCATCACATTTACCAACCCATATTAGGGACACAGGGGCAAAGGTCAAAGATAGAGGTAATACCCTTTATTAGATCAACTGCTCTAGTTAAAGAAGTAGAGAAGCTTTTAAGCGTACAGTCCTTTGTTTCTGATGACATTCCAGTCAGCTCAATAAAACGACTGAATTATTTGACTTTCAGTGTATAAAGAAGCTATCTGAGCTCTTTTCTGAGCATTAATGTTTCTTCTATCCTTTGCCTATAAGGAAGAAAATTATTAGCAGAATTCGTGGCTTGTATTTGCATGAACATTTCCCATTAGCCTTCAGTGAAATTCAACAGCATTTGAATTACTTTGTGTGCAGATACATTTTTAAAAGTTAAATGAGTTAAAGATGAATAAAGTGTTGTCTGATTCCTCCCCTTGACTATTTAAAATTCAGACGTGATAGTAATGCCTCAGATTTTGTGGATGTTGTATTAGTTTAGGAAGTGCTAAACTATGCAAGGCTTAAATCTAGCACTTGCTGTGCGCTTCATCATTGCCGTAACAGGTGCACGTGCAGCGCATCAATAGGTGGAAAGTTACTGGGTTTTTTTGAGGTAGCAGCAAGCATGGGGGATAAAACTTTGCTGTATTGGCAGGAGGACAGATTTCATTACTAGCAGTAACGTTTTACCGAATTTTGGCAAACACTTAAGGTAGCAAAAGATTAGGTTTAAAGGAGATATCAACTCCATCGCAGCATTTCAGGAGCGCTCAGCATTGAGGTCAGTGACAGAAGGCTCACTGACAGAAGATAACGTGGTCTAATTAGTTATCGTGCCAAGATATGCTTAAATATTCAGAGATAAAAACATTATTTTTGAGACTTCTTTAAGAACAGGAATATTTGAGTCTATGGAATAAGGGAGTTGAAAAAGCAGTTGATGGCAAAACAAAGAAACTTTGCTGTTATAAACAGTTCTGCTAATCAGTTGTGAGTGAAAAAGAAAACACAGATACTATTTTGGTAGAGGTTGCTGAAGGCTGCCAAGGCAGGAAGATTTGCTGGATGGGGATGTTTGTGGACACGTAGCAGGAATCATCTGGAGCACAGGATTTTAATTACCCAGGAATGTTGGGAAGAGAATGCAGCAGGATGCAGGTTGCTAGTAAGTTCTTGAAAGACCTAAGCGATACTTTCCTGATACTAAATATGGACAAAACAACCAGAGGATGAGCTCTTCCAACCTTTATCCTAACCAAGAGAAGGCAGATAACTTGCGTGAGAGTGACCAAGTGAGAAAGTCTGGCTCACAGGATGCGAAAGAGGACTTACAATAAAATAAAACAATAAAATTTAGGAAGGCAAGCTTTGGGTAAGGCACTTGCATGGGTCTTATCCACCAGTTCTGTGTGTTAAGGGCAAAAGAAATTTAGGAGAGATTGTTCCTTCAGGAAATTATGTTAATGGCAGAAATGCAAATTGTTCCTTTCTGGAGAAAAATAGGAAAATTGGGGAGAGGCTGGCTTGGCTACTAGTGAGCTCTTTAACCTCAAACACAAGAAGAGGAGAAAAGAATCCAGGTCAGGTTACTAAGCACTGGTATAAAAATATAGCACAAGCATGTAACACTAAAATGCAGCATTCAGAAAGGCTCACTCACAAAAAGTAACATGAAATCGTTACAGAAATATAGTGATGGTAAAAAGAAACACAAGGAAGGCTTGCTGCTCTTTGAAAACTGAAGCTGTTGGCAGATAATGCAAAGCAGACAGAGGTCTTTTTTTCCATCACATCCTTAGTAAGAGAAACTGGGACTAGGAGGCTAGCACAGTTGATATTCAAGGCAAATAATAAAGTCCTAGGCTGGAATAAGGAAGGAGCAGGTTATAGGGCACTTAGATAAGTTTAAATTTGAAAAATTTAAAAAAAGCATTATTGAAGGGATAAAAAGAGCTGATGTAATCCCTGATCTGCTGCAGTTCTTAACTCCTGGAGAATGTGTAATACTGTGAGACTGAGAAGAGCAATTACAGTGTCTGTCTTTAGGAGTGTTGTTGGGGGTGGAGTGGAAATGAGCACTTGTAGACTCAGTTGTTGGATTATTTGTTCCAGTATTTTTCCTGGGAATTAAACTCTTCAAAAGCACTAGAAGATGACAAAACACTGAGCAGTAGCCCATATGAATTTTTTGAAGATTAAACTGTGTTAAACTGATGTGATTTATTTCTCGAAACAGAGAAAACTTTGCAAACAGAGGAACAGTTGATCCCTGATATCTGGACTCCGTATGATAGAAACTTCTCTCTTTCGTTGAAGAATGTCTAGAGGAACAGACTGTGGTAAGTGCAAAGCTGTTTGAATTGTTTCCTCTGGGAATGGGCTCAGCAGATAATGTTGTGGGTTTTTTGTTTCTCTGTTTTTTGTTTTGTTTTTCCCCTCTTAAGGATTTGGGGGTTATAATGGATGACCAGAATCTGAGTCAACAGTGTTATGTTGTTGTAAAGTTAGAGAATATCATGCCACGATATCATCACGGAATGGTTGCATTCTGCCCCCAGCAAAGGTCACCTCAGTAGCGCTGGTTTGCAGGTTGGGGCTGGAGTTTGCATAGCAAAAGCATGAGCAAAAGCACAGTCCCATTCCTTCCTTCAAAGGCAGTGAGGCTGCTTTAAAGTGATTACTGCCTCTTGGTTCCTTCCACTTACTTGGTGGGAGTGATCAGAGAAGGCCAGAGAGACCAAATGCGTACCTGCCTCACCCTGAGGTTTGCTCCAGTAAGCCTTTAGGACCTTTCTGGTTCTTAGTGAACTGTGACCCCATCACAGATGGGAGAACAGAAACATTTTTTCTGCAAGTTACGTAAAGTAATCTTTCTGCTGACAGAGGAAAGGCCTGAATTGGGGGAGTGTCTAGTTTTGAAGATGGATTTAAAAAAAAAAAAAGTATGGACTCATTGGAGAGAGTCCAGAGAGGAGCAATAAGACTACTTGGGTATCTGGAGGAATGATTGAATGGATTAAGAGGTGTTATTTTAGCTTGAAAGAAGAGAAAGGTAGTGAAGAAATGAGGGTCGGCAATGTGGTAACAGTTTTTAAATACGTGAAGTACACACATTTGCTCCTCACAACGATCTGTTCTGTTTTCATGGTTGTTAGGCACTCTTGCATTGCCATAGATTGCCAGAAAAAATTATGCATACCTTTAAAAACAGAGGAGTCGAGCGTATGCAAGTTGTGAAGCAGGCACAGGGGTTTGAGCTGGGTGATTTTGAGGTGCCTTTCGGTCCTTTGATTAAGTGGTAAATAAGAGACAGTTACTGTGGTAAAGCACTGTCTGTAAGATCCAAGGAGAGTGCAGCACTGAGAATCCCTGTTCTTCGTATCTCTACTTTTGTCATCTGACAGAGACAGGATAATCTAGAGGATATTAAAACATGATTCCTCCTTTTTTGCTCCTCCCCGCCTCCGTATCTATCAGATGGGTGAGACTTTTAGATCTTCACCTCAGTGTAGCTCTTGAGAAGCAGATGGAACTCCCTGTCTCGCTCTCGTACAAAGACAGTACGAGAAAGGACCGTGGGCATGGCTGCACCCATGCTGGCTCTGCAGGGCCAAACCCCAGAGCAGGGAGTGCTAGGAAATGTTGTGTCGAGATACCTAGATTAGCTTCAGAAGCAGGTTAGTCATATTTGTATGGCGCTGCATCCATGCCACTGTAGTTTTATTGCTTCCTGACCCATGCTAGTATATCTGCTCTCTGGCCTGTAGACTTAAATCGGCAGCTTAGCGACAATTTGGGAAACTTTCCTGTAATCCACTGTGTGTTGTAAACAACCCTCTCTTGTGCTACTGTTGCAGTGTGTGTTTATTTGGGTGCACTAACTCTCTTTTCCTTTAATTGCTTGTCTTGTCACAGCACAGAACAGAGATGGCCCTCGACTGTGTTGAGGGTTCTTATCTCAGCATTATGGATAACAACGGTGAGATAAACAAAGGTTTTTATTTCAGTCAGTTGCTTTTGGGCAAATCTGTGAATAGCAGGGAAAAAAAATCCCACCGATTTGGGGAAGTCCTGCAAGGTCTTTGATCAAATGATCTTTAAATCAAAAGTGAATATTTAGAAATTAACAGTGCTTTCTAACAGGTTTTTTACTCACAGAGGGAAGTTTCTCAGGATGAATCACTTCTATATGTTCTTTCTCTTAATCACTATCATGCATGTATGAAGTAGAGCTACATTTTAACATACTTCCCTTTTAAAATTTTAAGGTCCATCTGTTGTTTTTGTTAGGCTTTTAATGGCATGGTTTGCTACTGGGAGTGTTTTTACTGGTTCATAAATCCATGAACTGTGATTTCTGGACTACTGTTTTGGGTTTGGTGTTTTCATGTGAAGGGGAAAGATAAGCAAAGTAGCTTATATTTATCAAACTACAAGCCTTAGCATCTTTCATACTACCTAGCCTGGGTAGTGGTGTAGGTTATGATACATGGGATGTAATTCAGTCTCTGAGGAAAAACTTTCATTTCAAATAAAATGCAGTATAATCCTATGACTATACTGAGCTCAAAATTAATTGTGTTAAAGGGAACAGATAGTTCTTGGCTACTCTCACACTTTTCAAAACTCCTTAAAAAGGATTTGCCATTCTGAGGATGTTCTGTATCCTTTCTATTAAAAGAAGCTTTGATGGACTGCTCTCTGCTAACTGTAGCTTGAAGAAGCACTGAAAATTACTTTCTGTCATGATGATGTGGATGATATCAAGTTATTGATAGAAATCAGCATCTTAATTGGTGAGGACTATTACTATGAATTAGCTATTTTTTTATTCTAAAATCTTGTTAGATCCTTATTCCATTAATTTCAGTGAGGACAGGATTTCAGGCTATCTAAGCAAAGTAAGTTTTTTGTTTAAATTTTCCTATATTTATATGAATTTCAGTTTATTTAATATTTTTATATCTGGTTCCAGTTTTTGAGCAGTGTCTCCACCATTTTATAATGCTTTCCTCATTTCTCTCCATTTTAAGAAATGCGAAAGCAGAAACTCTTGATGTTCTTGCTCGCTTTTCACTCAAATTTAGGGAACAGAATGTAGATGTGTTTTTGTTTTTGTTTTTGTTTTTTTTTCCTGGTGTGTGGTTTTGTTTTCTTGCTTTTAAAAAGCTTTGGATTTGATGCATTCCAAAAGCAAAATATTTGTTCTTCCAAAAATACATTATGTAATCCAAGACTATCCTTGGCAGGATTGGTTTATCAGCATCTAGGAAAAAAGAGATCCAAAGTGTCCAATGTTCTCTAGAGAACATATTATTTTCCTCCTGACAGTACAGATTTTTGTCTGGAGGTGAATGAGAAGTGGTGACAAATACACGCCGTGATTGCTAAGAGTCTTCTGGGCCTTGAGTGCAGGAAGCTCTCTGTTTAGTTATTACTGTGCTTTTTGAACTTACAGTTGTTTTTTATGTAATGTTTTTGTTAGACAGAAAGGACTACTGATGATTGGAAATTGCAATCTCTTTAGGTTATTCAGATACCTGTGATTTCCTGTACTAGACTGAGTCTGCTTTTGCCTTCTAAACTAAGTTGTGTTTTCATAAGTTGGTAAGCCAGAGGTACTTAAGATGTGGTAACTTTCCAGAATCTGATGTTAAGGTTTCAGATACAGATTCTTCTTCTTTTTCTTTTCTTTTTTTTTCTTTTTTTAGTGTGTGTGATCAGAGAGTCTTTCCATGTTCCCAGTGCCTTCGCTTTAAAACCCACTCATTGACTGCATATCAGAGAGAAATCGTAGTTTTTGTAGACTACAGAAGAATACAGTTTTGTGTTTTTTCTTTACTGCCTCAGTAATACCAACAAAGATTCATTGAATCCTGCAGTACTTTGAAGCTGAAACACAGAATATGTTAGGGTAATACAGCACCACTCTTAAATAGGTCTCATATTCTATTCAACGTATAATAGAAAACATGTACTAGCCTACTCAGAAGTGGGATTGTTCCTCGTATTATGACTCTTGTACCAATTTGCAGTTTCAGACTTGTGATTCTGGTTCAGATATCTGCCTCAGGTTGAAGTATGCTGGAATCTTGAAAAAATATGCTAAAAAGCTTTCCTCACGTGTGCTCTTTCTCTCTTTCCTTCTCCTTCCTAATTCTGATCACTTGAGGCCTTTCCGTGTGCATTTTTTGCCTACTCCTTTCCCACATCTGCTGGAAACACACTGATTTGTAGAGAGGCTTGGGGTTGCCTTCTGTGCCAGCCTTTGGTTCTATGACTGCGTGCAGTGGCTATTTCTCCTCCTTTTTTTTCCTCCTCTTTTCTCTTTGATAAACTATTTCCCTCCCTTTTAGTTACACGTGAAAATGCCAAGTTGAATGACTCGTAAACCTCAGTCACGAGGACTTCATTTCGACTGTAACTTTTGTAATTATGTATATGCCAGTAGTATTTAAGATATGCTGCAAATTAAAAAAGATAAATCCAGGGGAGAAAATAATTATTTAAGTTAAGGGACAGCTTGGCCAAGAACACAGTTATAACCTCCACTTAGAAATTTATGAATATATAATCACAAATAATTATAATTTATATAATATTTATAATAATATTTATGATTAATGATATAAGTTATTATGATTATAATATTTATATATAATTGATACAGAGAAATAAAAATAGAAAGATAGTATTTAACTAATCAAGCTTATAATCTCATTTTTATGACCCGATATAACGGATATATGGGCAGACAAGAGGGGAATTAGTATCGGTTACAAATTACAGGGAAATCCTCTTCTAGAGTCCCCCTCAGAATCATTCTGAGAAATCAGGAAAATTAAAAATATGGTGGTTGGTGAGCTAGCATTATGTGAATTACGTGAATGTGAACAGTACTTTCCTGTTTCAGTGAAGCTGCAGACATCTGCAGGTTGTGGAAGCCAGCTAGTAATAGCGAAGGCTATATGGAACGCAGGCAGATAAAAGCATGCAAAGAAGAGGTGGTAGATCTCCTAAGGATATTTATCTCTTGTGAGCTATGTAAAATAATACCCTTCTGAACTGCGGTCAGAGGAAGAAAAAGTTCACCCAACCTTTTTCTCCCTCACGTTGAATTAAAAAAAGAAATCCACATGCTATTTAAAGGGTACTTTACAGAAAAACTCGTAACTTATTTTGCATTAATGTGGTTGCTTGTTTAAGTTAGGTATGTATTTCATTTTGTGTTACTTGGAAGCACAGGCTGGAGAAGGATGGCATTAAAGGCACTAGGGAAAAAAAAATGTGTGATGATCTGGAGGGCAGAGAGCTCTAACCTGATGTTATTTCCCGTGGGGAAACTGGCTAGTTTCGAGGACTACCTCTTTGTTTTAACAGGGGGGAGAAAATGATGTTAAAGGATTGTTATGAGGTCTCTTGTTGCCTCTGCAGATGAATCTGGTATAATCATCCCTAAAACTTAGGAGCATAAAACAGTAAGGGATCTCTTGGGTCATCTAATCTGAAATCATGTTATATTTCTCTTCAATAAACTGGTGGTGTCTTTTCATAAGCAGTTAGAACTTCTGAGCATTTTTGTTCGTGCTACTTTGAGAGGAAGCCTGATTCAGAGCCTGCTTAGAAACTTCCAGTCTGCTTTTATCACAGCCAGTTTGGACTATGAGTTCTTGGCTGAAAACTGTACTTATGCTAAATAACTATTTTCTCCCTTGCTGGATACCTTTTTAATTTGTGCATAATTCCTTAAAACAGCATTCGGAAAACTATTGCAGAATTCTAGGTACTTGCTTATAAGAGATTAAAAACTAACAGGTTCTCTGTTTAGAATTAATTTGTGTTGTCTGGAGGACAGACTGTTCTGCCAGACAGGTTAGCAAGACTTCTGCAAAATCGTTTTTGAATGCTTAGCATTGTGTAAATGAATAGGCACCCTTTTCATAGCTGCATTCTTTTGTGTGTGTGCGGCCTTGTTATACATCAGATATGAATTTAATTTAAATGACTCTAGTGTTAACATAAATGTGTGGATTTCTCCTTCTCCTTTGCCTTTGCGTGTGTTTGGTTTAACAAGGTGTGGTTTTGATGCATTTCCTGATGCAAAATTGAGTTTTGTGATCAACTTTTTAACAGCACTGCCAGCTTTAGCATTCAGTGTCATATCATTTGTTTCTGCTTTTGTGTTGCTGGGCACAGTATGTAGCTGTGGAGTGATCCGCATTGGTCTCCTGTGTGTTATTGTGTGTTTGTTGTTGTTGTTGTTGTTGGGGGAGGAGGTTCTGGGTTACCTTTCAGCTAGAACAGTTTCTTAATTGCCCCAGACAGGTTTAGTGTGTGGCACACAAATGCGCTCCAGGTGCAGCATGGGTGGGTGGATGGCAGCAAGGAGGGGAAGTGTGAATTGCTCTTGCAGTGGTGCTGCCCTGTAGCTGATGGTGGCCTCAGTTGATGTTTTCAAGGCTTTCTCACCAAGGCGATGGCCTGAAACTGCTGATCTTGTCTGTGCAGACCTGTTTCACGGTGTGGAATATAGTTCATTGTTACTGCCTCAGTGGATCTGACTTGAGATTTTATCATTGGAAGGTTTGTTCTCTTAAAGATGTTTGTTTCCACTTGCTAAACTGCCAAATCTCATTCAAGTGCTAGGCAGTTACTTTGTATTAAAAGAAAAGGATAATTTTTACTTTTCAACTTTCTCCCCCTTTCCTTGTCCTTAGTGGAAAACTGAATCTTATTGAAAGGTGTCAGCTGAAGAAAGTTTAAATTTACCTTATCCACCAAAAAAATTAGCTACGGAGGAAGTTTTTGCTTGCTGACCACCTGTAGAGGTGCATTAGTTGCAGGTAAAGTGTGTGTAATAGGTTGTGCTGAAGTCTGTCTGCCAGACCATGAGCTCTCGATTTAGGATGCCCGCTGTCACGGTGGGCTTTGGCAATGTGCAAGCCTGTCCTAAAAAATAGGCTTGAGACAGCAATCTTATTTAAAATCTCAGGTGGAGACTCCAGTAGGACTGAGCTGCATTTAGGTGATGAGGGTTCTGAAGCCTCCTGTCAATGTGTCTGGTGAATCAGTGCTCATTCACACCTCTGGGGATGACAGCTGCATAGTATTTTTGTGGACAGTTGCATAGTATTTTCGTGGCAACCACGGTAGTTGCATATACGGGAAATTGATACTTGGCAATTATGAAGTATGTTTTAGCTTTCTCTGTGTCCTAGTGTCCTGTAACTTCTGGACAGCTATGCTATGTGATCTACATGCCCTGTAAGTAGGTGATAGAATAGATGGACGCTGATCCTTACAAGAGAGTCAGCAAGACTATACAGAGTTTTCTTTCATATTAATGATTTCTGTAGTTGGCAAAATTCCTTTTTTTTTTTTTTTTTTTTTTTTTTTTTTGGATATTTCTATATCATTTGGATTATGGACATAAAACTCTTGAAAAGCCCCTCATGAGACGAATGTGCTCTTTTTCTTCTCCCCCACCTGTAATAGGTATGTTGTAGGATACCCAAAAAATTGGAGGAGGAAAGTCTTGTCCTCTCTATCTGCACTTAAGAAATGAGCACACAAACCTTACAAATCCTTTTACTACAAAAACTGAATAAATGGTAATGCCTTCTAGATTTCGGTAGTCATTTTATCATCTCACTCTGCTGTGAAACTAGTCAGCTGACGTGAATATTCAGATAAACCTCTTCCCTGACCTGATATACAGGCATGAGTATCATTTGGTTCCTGATGCAACATCATACATGTGTCTTTTTTAGTAGATAAGCTGTTTTAAAGGTGAAAAGGGCTGAACTCATATAAGTCACGTCCCCAAGGGGCTCTTATTCTCAGTTTGCAAGAGGGACTGAGGAGACAGCATAAAGTGGGGTGTGATCTTCATAGCTCGAATGTTTTACGGAAGAGTTGCCACCATTTAGGGAGGAGAAGCTGCGTGGGTGAGAGAAGCCCAAGTGAGCAGGTAGGAGAGAGCCTGACGTGTGGGAGTGCAAAATGAAGCTGGGATTAGTACAGACAAGTCTGAAATTTGTCAGTGTGTTTTGGCTTCCGAAGTTGTGTTAGTCAGATTACGTAGCTCATTTGCACCGTGCAAGTAACATTAGATAGGGAAACAAATATGAAATGGTGTTTTAAAATAATTGCTAGTTCCTGTTTTTATATACTTGGGCTTTCCTTGAAAGTGATGATACATCTAACAGCTATCCCTGTGTTTCTAAATTCTTGCCCTCTGTTCTTCTTAAAACTGTAAACATCCTGCTTTATGAAAATGTGCTCTGTCTCCTGTCACTCTTGCATGCAGCATATGTGTCCAGTCTTGTCCTTCCCTTGTAATGCTACTTCATCATTTTTCCACCTCTTTCTTGATGCAGTTTGTGCTGACATATGAATGGGAGATTCCTGTTTTGTCCAGTTGGAAGCAAGGGCTTTTTCTTCTCATATTAGCTTGTGCTGCTCTCTAATGGTTGGGGTAGCATATGGTTTCTCTTTAGTTTATTGTATAGGTTTTCAAAGTGTCATGAGGAAACTGGGGGGTCTGTAGATATAGTGATGCTTGGCAGGTTTAGTATTTTCTGTTATTGTTTTCATTGCCTGAAAGAATTAATTAGCAGCTCTAACACAGTGTTGTAGACCTGTTTTGTTAAATGCAAAGCATTAAAATGTATCTCAGTTTCAAGCCTTGAGCTAGAAGCTCAGCTAGCAGAGGGGTTGTCCGGCCCACTGCATTCCCAGGACAGATGGCACCATATCCAAGATTGAATGAGTGTCAGCTTTGACATGGACTGAACTGCAGTTAATTCATAGTTCTGTGGTTGTTTTGAAGCAGTTTTGATTTTCAAAGTGACTATTTGTCAATTGCTATAGGTAAGAGTTGTTCTTCAGAGAGGATACGGCATTAAAATTTAATTATGTGCATATCTTCTTGCAATAAAGCTATCTGTTCCCCCCCATCCTAGCTTTATAACTATGTACTAGCTTCAGGGTTTTTTTTCCCTTATACAAAATAGAATTGCAATATAGCTGTTAGTTTCAGATTCCAATCTCATTCTGTAACTTTGTTTATAGTAGTATACCTCCTTCTGTTAGTGGTTTCTTCGTTCCCTGACTTAATCTAGGTATGCTAATGGAAAGGCCATGCAGTCACAGATAGCAGAAAGAGAGGTGAACTGATACAATGATATGAGCTCTTTCTCTAGTTCTTAACCCATATTAGTTCAAGTCATCAGTTCTACTAGTGTGCTGAGTTCTCTTTGGCTTAGCTAATGATAGTCATGGAAAAAATTTCTAAGGTAGGGAAGTGCTGAGATTTTTGGAGTTTTTTGGTTTTGTTTTAAGTAGCTAGTACTAAATTGATTGTAAGGCCCTCTGAACTTGAATATCTAGTGTGACAATATTAAATCTGTCCATGATAAAGCCTTGATGAATATCAGCTGGGAATAGAGCATGGGTTTTTCATCAGAAAATATTAATGCATTTGAAATGAGTATGTTCCCCTATGTTTGTGTGTGTTTGTTTTCAATTATACTATTCTAAGGAAAGTTTTCTTAGATTCAGGTTGGAATTTCAGAAGGAAGAAGACACAAAACAGCTAAAAGCCATTTTGTTAAGATATTTAATTTGTGTGCAGCATTTCAGGGTTGTGTCTCTTTTCGGCTTATTCTTCCTGTGTTCTTTTTCTGTTTTCAGACTTGAAAGACCTGGAGTTTTGTTCTGATTTAAAAAAAAAAAAAAGAAAAAAAGAAAAATTATGAAGACTCGAGGGCTTTCAGGGAGGGAGAAGTCTTTCTCATTCATCACTGAGTTTGATGTTAGGAGCAATCCAGTAAAAACTTGGTTCCTATCAGTTATCTGAAATTAATACTACAGGGGAAGGTCCTGTTCTGCTGCTATTGGGTAACCTGTAAACTGCCTTGAGCTATTACATGATTTAGATTTTACTCTCTCATAGAGTTCTGTGGACCAGTTGCAGTCTATGGCCTTCTTTGGGAGTCAGTAGTGTGCTATAAATCACTTCTTATTTCTAATCTTCCATCACAATATCATAGTGTAGGAATTCGCTGTCACTGTGATGCTGAAGGATAGGTCCATAAAGGACACATCTGTTTGGTCTCGCAATTGGGGGAAATCTAATGGTGTATGCATTGGTTAAGTAGTGTGTAAGGCGCTTGTTCTCTCTCAGCTCAAGAAAAACAAGGAAAAAGCTCGTGTTTGTATCGTATGATCTGGGTTATTCATTGAGAAGTTTCAGGGTGTGTCAGAAAGAACATTTTGTCCAACCATCTTGACTTGCTTATCATTGCCTATGTTTTGAGTCTAATTAGATAGGTACATGTTTCGCCCTGAAGAATTTTGCCTCCTTATGCACAGCATACTGAATTTAATGATTTTACTTTAATGGTAGAGAAGAGAGTGCATTCTGGTTTGATGGATGAAATGGAAAAGTAGGACTAGTTTTCTAATAATAGCAGCAGCTGTTTTTCCCAGCTGTGGTCCCATTGAAATATGGGTAGTGAGTGGATATTCTTCCAGAGGTGGTTTCACCATAGTAAAAAGTGTAAATTGTGTTTGGCAGTGGCCCCACTGAACCCAAGGGAGTTTGTGACATTCTGAATAAAGGAGATCTTGTAAGTTCAAAGTTAGGAATCAAGAGATTCTTTTGATAGCCTTAAATAGAGGAAAAAACTGAAATATGATTCTCATAAGTGAGAGTTATCGACAGAGTGATTTTTATGTTTATTTTGGAGGAAGAACAACCATTGCAATGCAAGCTGGTATTATTGCTCAGACTAAAGAGTTTGGTTTGACATAGTGTGCCTCTGAAGCTTACAAGGAAAAATACATGCTATAACAAAATAAAACCATGGAACAAAATCTTTAAGGGTCAGATTCTCTGTTAACAACATGTTTTTCCATGGGTTATTGTTCTTTGCTTCCCAATGTGTGGTTTTTTTTTTTTTTTTTTTTTTTTTTTTTTAAACCGAGGAGAGCTTTCAGATAGAGCTGACCCAAGTATTTCATTTTACAAGTGTGGATGAAGTCTTAAAAAGAAAGAAAAAAAAAGTGCATTATTTATTCAACATATAAACTCGGAATAAATGAAAGAGGAGTAAGAGTTGTTAATATATAGGCCTTGCAAGGCTCGATTGAATTGGGAGGCCAAATGTAAGCTCGCTCATTAGATTTTGGTTTTGTTTCTGCAGTCTGAGGATCTGTCAGGCTGGAAAAAAAACAAAAGAGAAACCTTTCTGTAGCTGTTTTCAGACAAGCTTCCCGTTAATCAAACGAGCAATGTGGTCTGGAGATAATGATGTACAATAATTTGTTTGCTCTGTATGCAGCAGTGGGGACTGGTGGAGGTTTCCAAGGTGACCGTCCTTGCAGCCGGAGGTGGCAGGTTCGCGGCACCAATGAGGAGCGGCTGGGCTTTGGCGGAGACTCTGCTTTTAGAGACATGTAAACTTTTGGTACCCACTCTGTTCTGTGACAATAGATTTCATAGTTCAGCTGTGTTACAAAGTAGCACTTTCCTCTCTGCAGGTAAAGAGACAGGAAAGGAGGATATCCAGCAGGAGGAAAATGCAGGATCGAAGTCATAAACGTATAAGTCATGTATCATATACTCCTTTTTAATTTATTTAGAGAATTCTGTCTGTCGTGGTGCACTTTTCAGAGATGTGAATACACATTGTCATTTTTCTCCCTGAATTCCAGAGTAATTTTTCAGCCTCTGGTTTGCTAGAAAGGAGAGCATAATGAAAAAAACAGTTCACCTACTTAAAATGTACTTTTGGGCTTTTTAAAGCAATTCTTGTGTTCTTTATTTCATAGTAAGTTGAATGTTGTAAAACTTGCATCAAACATTGTTATAACTAGGAGTCTTTTAGAACAAAGATTTGGACGCTGTAACTGTAACGCTATTGAGAGAGAATTTTGGAGAAACTCTCTTAGTGCGCAGATTAGATTAATGAGGTTTGCTGACAGTGCTTGAGGTTCAGAGTGAAGAAACAGTCTGGGCAGCGAGTGAATTTGATTCCAATGCCACATACATGCTCAAGTTTACAAAATGCAAGGTAAGCAGAATGCTTGTTTCATCCTACTTCTGTGGCTCTATTAAGTAAAATGAATTGTGGCGTATCTTAACTGAGAGAAGGTGGAAATGATTAGATGAAGATTCTGTATTTCTGAAGGGCCCTCCTTGCTGGAAATGGCATGTAGCTTGCAAATCTTTTATTGTAGCATACTACTACTTCTTTTTATGTCCATTCAATCCAAAATTTCCTCTTTCCATCACTGAAGTACACCAGTAAACCTTACATGTCAGGTGGCAAGCGTAGGTCACTTTCAACGATTACAAAGATGTGCAGGTGACTATGTCAGCACCAGATTTTGATGTTTTTAAAACAGTTTGCATGGAAACTGTTTTAAAGCACTTGGGTTTTTTTTTTTTTTTTTTGCCTCTCTTCTACCAGGAACATTATGTTAGAGAAGGAAGGGAAAAATCTTTCACCGCATCCCTGCTGCGGCACGGAGGCTATGTGTGAGAGTATATGAACATATTTGTTGTTGAAACTTTTGTTAAGGGGGAAGTACTTGATTTCCCTACTGCAAAATGAGGCTAACCTGAAACAATTTGGAAACTTTGACCAGAAGTCTCTGTTCTCACAGGTAATATGACTGTAACTCATTGACTTAATTGGTGCTACTTTGGGATTTACTTCACTGGCATTTGAACTTAAAGTGCAAGAAATGTATAAATAATTTATGCAGGACAGTTGGTGTGTGTCACTTTAATCACTGCACAACTAGAATTTGATTGCTTTCTAAAGCCTCTCGGGATCCTTCAGATATGAAAAGGGATACTAGAAAACAACTTGGTAAGCACCACTTAATATTGATTTTCTTAAACAGCATGTCTCTCACTTCATAGCTATTCTTCACACTTAATAGCTACCTAGTTATACTGAGAAGGACCACGTATAACAACATTATAAAGAAAAAAAATCAAACTCCTTCTCAAAGTGTTGATATTTAGTCATTCCTAATTTTGCTGAGGTTTTTTGTTTGTTTGTTCGTTTGTTTTTCCTTCTTAAATCTGGCGGAGCTTTGCTTGAGTAGAAAGTTTGTTCTCTGTGTGTGCTGAAATTACATTGCTGACTTGTAAAATGCTGTCATTTCTCAAGTGGTCTATGTAAAATAGACTTACTGTATACCAGTGGTCTAGCAGCAGAATATTGTTGTTGTAGAATGTGCTGGAGAGCAACATGCATTTTAGCCTCAAGAACTAACTGTTTTGGTATGCCCTTGGGCAACCGGCTGCAGCTAAATAAATGAATCTGTTGGAAAGGCCTGGTAATGAAGCTTTTATTTGTGAATTCAGTAGCTTTAAAAATTGTCTTACAGTGCAGTCTTTAAAGATCTAATTACTTATTTCCTCATTTAAACAAAGCTCATAAAACTGTCTGAGAGTTATCTGATGTTTCTCTGGGTAATATTAGTGAGTAAATAGGCTATGATGTGACACTAGAAAAAATATGAAGGCTGATATTTCACTGCTGGGGGAAATGCTGTAATATTTTCAATGAATGCAAGAGGTTATTGGAAAGCCAGCGCTTGATCAAATTATGAGAGGTTAAAGTAGTGATAGCAGATGACTGGACTTGATTATGAAGGAGAACTTTTCGTTCTAAGCCCTATGTAGGGTCAGGACATGGAGGAAAAACTTTGAAAAGCCAAAATAACTGAAATACCTATTTGCATTCTGAAAAGAGCTTAGAAACTTCAGCATAACTTTTTGCTGTTTGTGAGTGGCAAGACCAAATCTTTATTTTGCTGTGATTAAGGTAGGCAGTAATGCTAGCAGTCATCCCAGGCGTGGTTTGAAATGCATTATGCCCAAGAGGAACAATTTACTTTCTCTTAAGAAAATAAGGAATTCTTACTATTTTATTCACGAAAAGAGAGACAGTCCTGGTAATGTTTTGACCAGCGATCATGTTCAGTTTGTCTAATGAGTTTTATCCATTTCTGCCAGTGTTTTATGCTGTGTTCCCACATATTTCCTTCATCACTAGATTATAAACTACAGTCCAGGAAATACTTCTTTTGCACTTGGGCAGTTCCTAATAAGGCAAGAATGGGGATCTGGGGTCTTGTGATGTTTTTAGGCACCATTAGAAATGTTTATTGCTAATAAGTTTGAATTCTTGTAACCTTATTTTGGAAGAATAAGCATATCATTCATTACTGGCCTAATAACAAGCAATAGGCTATAGAAACATAAACCTTCAAAATTTCATTTGTTCGCTCTAAATCTACAACTATGGTAATTAAAGTTAGGGAATTGTTCCAGGAGCAGCAGAGCTGGCCCAGCCACAAGGTGAAGCTCGTCTTGCCACCGCTTAGTCCCTAGCTTGCAGTGATGTAGTCTTGCTCCCTTCTGTCCTGACTGTTGTTCGAGCAGTTGTTGAGCTGCTGCACTTTGTGAACTGAACAGGATACTCTCCCTTTTCTTCCTCTGCTGGGTTTGCTTCTGTTAGTTTAGTGAACTGAATCAGCTCGGGAGAGATCTGGTGCACTTCCATGCACAAAATAAATGTCAGGGATGTGGGACAGGGGGCAGGAGCTTGTTCTTTGGGGAACTGTGAACTGTTAGACTGGCTCATCCCATCTTTTGGAACTGTGCTTTTAGTAAAAACCCCATCAGGAACTCTCTGAATAATTATTTTTTTCATAGAAAGACAGAACTGAGATTAAGACAAATCACTAATCTTTCAACATTAAGATTTGGCGTTTAAAAGCTTTATTGTCTCTTAAATCTTAAGTCTGGGACCAGGTTCTGTTTTTCTTTCCCTGGTGCAAATCTACCTTAATTCACTGAAAGTCAGTCTAGCATGAAGTTGGAAATAAAAGGTTTGGACATATGATGAGACACAATTGAAGAAATCCAGTGAGACTTAAACTAAGATGAATAAGCATGTGGGAAGCAACTACAGTCAGAGACATAAATACACTGCATTTTGGACAAGTAGGAGGGTAGTAATAAAGTGCTTGCGTAGAGTGAGCCAATTGCCTAGAGCTGAGTGCCTAACAGTAGCTAACTGGGGAGGTGAAGCCCTTGTCCCATTGTGCTGCTTGCTTAAAAGAAGCAAGAAAAACTGGCCTAGGATTTCTGGAAGGCAAGGCAGCAGCTGAGCTGGCATGGTGAATAACCCTGCTCAGAACTTCCCACTTTTCCTGAAACCTAAAAAGACAACAAACAAACAAAAAAACTGTGTAGACTTACTGATATTCTTTTATAAACACTTTGTTTTTTCTCTTTTCCCATTCTCTCTGATAGAAATGTCTGTTTGTCCATTGTCCATCAATGTTTTGATTGTTTGCATGGTTATCGTGCAAATTTTTACTCCAGAAAATCTCCTGAACTTGTATGGAGCAGTTCATGATACTGCAGTGTCTTCTGAAATGCAGACTGGGGAGTTCATGTAAATGCATCTGTTCTACATTTTTTTAAATTGTTTTTTTTGTTTTGTTTTTTTTTTGAAGAATGTATTGGATGGTATGTTAACTAATAATGAGACATTTGAGCTAGTGGCTTGTACTTGGTCTGTTAGCATGTTTGATTTACCTTGTCTCTAGTAGAGCTGAAGAAGTTACTGAATGAGTTCTGCAATGTTCTGAAACGATGCGGGTGTTGGATCTAACCAAGACAAGCCCAGCCCACCTGGAGCAGGACTAATAGGCCCTGAAAGAATGTTCTGCGCAAGCGTGTATGTTAACGTGAAATGTCTCGTGTGATCACACTGCGTTTCAGGGTCAGGAGCTTTGGTAGACAGCTTCTTTTCTTTCTTTTTCTCCATTGCAAAACAGCGTCTTCAGATTGGCTGTGGACCAGAAGTTGAGAGAGCTGATGTTAAGGAGCTTGGCATCGTTCTGTTGCTTTTACTCTGAGCTTGCTTAGAGGGTCATAGCCCTGCCTTAGAGCAGCCCTGCCTTAGAGCAGTCAGAGGTATTCTGAAATGCTAACGCTGGGACAGTGCCTTGGTGTTATTTTAGGATAAATCACTAGGTATAACCATTTTATTTGGTTTCAGACAACTTCTACTGCTATGTCTCTAGGAAAAGTTACTTACCAATTCTACTTGTTCTGTTATTCCTAATAAAATGAGAACATGCACTGAAAGTAATGATTGTTAAACATGGTAAGTTTGGTGTGTGTTTCTCCTCAACCTCCCCCCTTTCCCCATTTAAAGTTTGATTTGAATCTTGCAGCATCTCTGAGAGTCTGCTGTGTGTCCAAAGACAAAATGGCATAATGCGTAGAGAGAGCTTCAAGTTCCTGGGCTGACCAGGATCTTGCAGTTGTTACAAGATTCTGAGTAATACTCTCTTTTTTTGGTTAGTTGTTTTCGGGGGGAGGGGTGTTGGGTTTTGTGTTAACAAAGTGTAAGCATTTTGTTGATTATCAGGATAAACGAATATGCTTCTCTTATCTAGCACAAGAATTTGGGAAAACAGATGTACATGAATTTCTTGTGGATGGATATATTTATGTATACTTTTATAAGGAACTATTCATGTTTTATGTTGAAGTAAGCAGAATTCTTTTCAGTCTGTTCTGATTGAGACTGTTTGACAATTTTTTTTTGTCAGTTGTCATATAGATAATTAGTATTGCACTTCTACAGTTACATGTATACTCCAGATACTCTTCAAAGCTTCTTGTACTCCTGAATCTGTCGGCATTTTTAAGCTATCACCATTCTGTTGCCATTCGTCTATCACCATCTATCTCAATGCTACATAGCATGGAGACATGATAAAAAGATTTAAACTGTATCTTTAGCTCAGAGAAAGAAGAGAGGTCATTTCTGATACAATAAAAGTATCTTCTGACATGCTATATTTATATTAACATTTTATATTTCATTTATGCATAGAAATGGATTGAAGTCATCTTGTCTGAACTTCCTGTGTAAATTTGGTTTGTTTATCAGTTACGGTAAGACAAGTCACTGGCAGTACATCCCACCTATATCTGGGCTTCAAGGACTTGTGCACTTTTAATTTTCATTAAACCGCATATAAGTCTGACTTGTGGGTGATAGAAAATGAAAGGCAAATTGAAATGACTAAAGAGTTTTTGGAACATAGTTTCTTCTGAATCATTTCCCAAATTATTTCTACAGTTTCTTCAAGTGAAAAATTAACAAGTTACTGTGCTTGGCGTTTTAATAATGCATAGGAAGGTGGGCCCATTTTGAGGTTTGGCATTTTTCCCTTCTCATGTTTTTTTTTTCATGTTCTGGCATTTAAAGCAGCAGGGAAATAAATGGCATAAGCTTTATTTAATACATATGTCATTGTTTAGTTTTTTTATAGCAGGATGGCTGCATCTGAAACTGTCATTTTTGTGTAGCATAGAGCTGTTTGAGAGCGTCACATACACTTTGTGTCTGGGGTTTGTAGAATTTGAACGTGAATTTCAAAATGCCTATGCAGTCAACCTGCTTCTGTATTAAACCATGGATGCAAAAGCCTGACTTCTACCTGCAGCCTGTTGCACTGACTCCTGTATGTACTGGTATGAGCGTGCAGGGCGGGTGGTGTGTTTTAGCTCTACTGTACAGTACAGCAGAAGGTGATTAGTGATTTGGCCAATGCAGATTGGATCAAGGTATCTTTTGTTTTCCATCTATAGTTTTTCTTCCCTCCCATTTTTTTTGTCTGGAAAAAATCCTTAGTTTTGTTTCCTTCCATTCTGCTATTTCCATCCCTCTCCCAGTTACTCTTGTCTGATAAACCAAATGCTGCTTTGCAGGAATGACACTCTCCTCAGCTCCCAGTGGAGTTGGAGGGAGAGGAGATAGACTTCGGTCTGTTAAGTGAGCCTACCTTTTAAAGTTTCTTTTATATTTTAATTTTTTTGTCTGCTTCTCTCCTTAAAGCTTTTCTTCCCTCTTGTTTTATTGTCTCATTTGTTTGTTCTTTCCCTTTTGATTTTTGCCTACTGCATTTCTCTGTTTTATTCTTATAAAATGGGTGTATTTGTGTAAAAATCGTGTATTTTTATACATAATACCTTTAGCAGTGTGGCACGTGGTCTGCAGGAAGTCAGCTGATGCCAAATGACTGAGCAATTTCAAAGTATTTTCTAAATATACAGGATTTACTATAAGAAAATTCTTCTGACCATGGTTATAGGTAGCTTTGAAAGAGTGAGAGAAACAAGCAGATAAGAATAAGACATGACTCAGAGGAATTGCAGCTATGTGCAGAGAACGTCTGCAGTAATCCTGTTTGGGGAGCTGGGATTGGAAATTTCAGCCAGGTAAAGAGAGAACATGTCAAAGATAACTTTTCAGTTGTGGGGGAAGGATGGAAGGGAATAAGGGCATAGCTCACTGCCTTGTGGCTGGAGTTACTGTTAAGTTACTGTTATACTGTTATATAAAAGTGGGAAAATATTTCATTCCCTTTAGAGTCCTAGCCTTGGGTTGCTATTGCTAAGTTTTTTGCTACCTCTTCAGTCTCCCAGCTATGAAAAACAAACAAAAACAGCTGCCAGTATTGGAGAGGCTGGTAGCTAAGCATCTTTTCCCATACAAAAGATTTTGTTCCCATCATGGCTAAGAAAAAGAGCAGAATGTGGAAGTGTTTTTTCATTTTGGTTCATGTGAACACTTAAGATGTTTTTGCAAGTTGCATTTAGTCCGGCATTGCAGCACCTCAAAAAAAAAAAAAAAGCCCTCAGTATCAACTCTTAACTGTGTTTTGTCTGAAGTGATTTCGTTCTTTGGCAAAGTGCTCTGCAGAACTAGGATATTGGTACTCTGATTAAAATGAAGCAGTTGGAGGACTCAGGTGTGCAAATGTCAAAAAGAAATGTATGAGTTTTGGGCTTTTCTTTGCCTGCTGACTGTCTTGGCCTTTTGGACTCTGAACCACTAAGCATAAAGTTTCTGGAGCTCCTTATGTTCAAGGACCTATTTGAGCCCATCTTGATATGCCGATACATCAACGAGAAAAAACAAACAAGCTACAACTTCAAGTCTGTATCAATTAATGTTTTGTTGTACCATGTGGAAGGCCTGGATTTGATTCTTCTTTCCAGACTTTTTGCTCCTTTGGGGCTCAGTCCTACAAAGTGCTGAGTTGGCCCTTGTCCAGTAAAGCACTTAAGCACGTTGACCTTTGAAAGCATGAAGGCTCCACATCGGCTTGACCATGTTAAGCATGTGGCGTCCTTTTCTTTGTTGGCTTGTCAGGATGCAGGACTTTGAAGCAGGTAAGGTTAGAATGTGTTACTTTTTGCAAAAATCTCTTGAAAAATTGGCTTTGAAGGGGATGCCTAGGAAAGACAGTGGTAACAAGTAATAATCAAAATAAACCTTTTATAGTTTTTCTTTTCCACTTTAAGAAAGGGGAAATAAGTTGGCATTAAACTAAACAGGACACATCTCACTTGGTGAGACCAAGCATCATCATCTTGGGATAATGTATGAGCAAGTAACATTAATGCACCACAGGATTCTTGCATATGCTAATGGCAAAAACCGATGCAAGTTATTCTGTTTGTACAGTCATTGATACTTCAGTGTTAACAAAGCACCCTTAAGATAGTGACTGTAGCGCTGGAAACTAGATGTGCGACTGTTACCTTTAAAGTCAGTTATGTCCTTGACAACTAGCCTACTTGCCATACTTAATATTGAAATTGCTGTAGAGTTGCCATTCAGTTCCTGTATGTTCTTTAGCCTGACTTTCAGATTTAACTTAGCTAGAGAAATGGCATATTCCAACTTCTTGTCCTTGTTCTCAGGGCGCTTTGAGCTGCCCGAATGTGCTGTCGTTAGTACGTGTGTTTGTGCACGCAAACATGGCTGTGGTGTAGGGGACCACCTAGTTATGCATTGCAGGCTTAAGTTTGCCTTGCTGATATGAAACAGGTTTTAGTCATCCAGAAGTTAAAATTAGGAGTTTTAAGCTATCTAGCTTAATTTGCCTGTGCATGATAGGTATATTTGCAGTCTGGACACAGGATCCGTTAGAGTGGATTGGATTTTGTTATGATCACAGAGTGGAAAAAGATTTTGATATGAGTCATTTTTTATCTGATAGAAGTGTATTGCTGTAAAGTCATCTCTTAAAGGTAAATGGCACCTAATTTTCATACTCTGCTCTTCTTCCCAACCTGCTACTTTATATACTGGTTAACGGAATTCAAGGACTTTTGTCTTTGATCACTGAAAAAGCCTGAAAGAAATCTTGCTTATTGTACAGTATGATTCATCACTGGTTATATATTTTCATAATTTTGAACTGTGCAAGATTTTTGTAATCCATATTAAACACAAGTGTGTAAAGCCAACTCTCAATTATCTGTAACCAGATAATCTGGACTGTGAGCTATCCAAGCTGTAGGTGTAAAAATAGTTTAGATATGTTGGAGTTGGCACGATGTGACGCAGTACTACAGCAAATGTGGCTGTGGTGTTTCCAAAGTCAGTTTGTCTCTAGAAATGGTACAACTACTTTTGCATGGCGCACAGCCAGAATTAATAAACGCTTGCTGGCTCTGTACAGAGCCACCTTGGATATGTGTTCCTGGAGTAGGAAGCAGTGGGAGGCTCAGTACAGAGATAGTCCTTCTGCATGAAGTCAAGATCTAATGACCACAGATGAAGCTGAGCCGTTCTGTGGGATCTGAGCCGTTCTGTGGGATCTGAGCCGTTCTGTGGGATCTGAGCCGATTTCCTGTAAAGCTACTCTATCATACTTGCTTAATACTTGGTTTTGGGAAGGTTCTTTATGGTTCTCTCTGCAAAAACATGGACTTGGTTTTGGGGTGGTACTGCAGCTGGTCTGTAAAGCCTTCCTATGAGAGCAAAGCGCTTTGTGTCGCTGTGGTATTTCGGTGGTTCGGCAGGAGACAGCTTGGATCCAATGTCAGTGGTGCTGAGCCAAATCTGCTAAAGCTAACCCAGCATTCCTGTGGGCCGCTGTTACTCTTTTGGGTTTCATCTACTCCCTGTTGACCTGAAAGTAAAAGAAAAACTTTGTGTTTAGTATTAATTGAAGTTATGTAGCAGGACATCTGTACATCCTCTGGCAAAATGAAAGGCTCCATATTACTTCAGTGTGCTGTCTTTGACTTTTTTTCCTCAGAAATAAGACAACCAGTGAATGGAGGGAAAGATCAAGGCTACACAGATGAAGCATCCAGGGAGGACTTCTTGCATGTGACAGTTAGGTATGCAACATCATCCATAGTTTGAGTTGGTTAAAAACAGCAAACTGTGTGAATGGTGTTGTTTTACAGTATAGAATATACTCCAAGGATCTAAACTACTTAGAGGGTAGAGGGTACAAGGTAACTTTTTTTTGGTGGTGGTTCCCATGAGGCCACTTCCTAAAATTGCTTTCAAACCATGCTGATGTTCTCCATACTTTCCTGAAATTCTGCTTCATATATGAATTCCTAATGCAGAGGATCAAGTCAGTTTCCTGAATAATTCTTATTTAAATTCACTTGCTTAAAAAAGCAAAACTCTTGTTGTTTATGCAGTAGGTTTGTTGGAGAGTAGCATGGCCCAAACACTGCAGTATTTTGAAAAGCTGGTCTGTCAAAATCAGTTTCTACATGAGTCTCTGTTATGGTAATCTATTATGTTTGAGGTTGGGTTTGATTACTTGCTAGTACTATAAAAATGTCTTTAGGTAAGATTTACTCGCTGGCATTTCTTTGCAAGTGAGTAATAATACAAGCATGGGGTAGAAAAGGGTACATGCCAGATTTATTCTCCATAAAAACTTAGTAAAGAAGTTATTTAAAGCTTTCTCTTGCATTTAAATTCTGCAAAGCATGCCTATGAAGAATTAAAAAGGTTGGAGAGAATGGGGGTTCATTAGAGTTGAACTGGATTAGTTTTATGCCTTGACCTTTGTGGTATGGGTCTTAGGTTTCCTTTTGGTTGTTTTGGGTGTAAAGAGAAATGTGAAAATGTGATCTGTGTCCAACAAAAGGAGGGACTACAGCTGCCCAAAGTTAGGAAGAAATCCATCTTGTCCAATATTGGTCACAGGAGCTGACCTGAGCTGTCCCTTGCTGTTACTGTCCTGTCATTGATTCTGCCATTGCACATGATGAGAGGAAAATATCCTGAATGCAGGAAGTGCTTGAGGGATCCAAGTGACTCTGACTTGGGTTGAGGATAATGACTTACACAAACTATTTGGATTCCTACCTTCATCTAGGATTTTGAGTACACAGCAGGCTGTCACCCAGAATATTGTATGCTCTCTCCTAACCATAAATATGTTGACTATTGTGGAACTACAGATTTCTGAGAGTGGATCATAGTTACTTCTACTGAATATTTCATGTGTACTAGCTCTCATAATCCCACAATGTAGATTACTGTTTGGGAGTGGAAGATGCATGTTAAGTTTAATGATTATCCCAAAAAACTTATTGCAGGAAATAAGTAATAATATCTCAGTTTGTTTTGGCCACAGCAGGTCAGCATTATGTTCCATAAGTGGGATTATATTTTGTGTTGCCTTTCGGGGGAAGGGAGATGGTGCATGCTTTTTAAATGAAGTATTTCAGGATGTGTTGTTCTGGTACAGGCTGTTACCTTCCTCTTTGCTTGTCTGCTTTTTATTCAAGCTACTGGTGCAGTTGTTTTTTCATGGCAATAAATACAGCTGTCTAACATTAAGTTTTTCCACACATACTCTGCTCTTAATGAATGTGATCATTTACACAGTGTCACTGTAGTATTGGCATGCTAAATAATTTAGTGGGCTGTAGCAGGTAGATAGCTCTGTGGTGTCTGTGTTGCTATGGTAATACATTTGCTTAATGCAAATATTAGTCATTCTGACCATATGAATCTCAGGGTTTCTGACATTATTAGCTGTATTTGGGAGGCAGGAATCTGTGTATCTGAAAGAAAAGTTGTTCTGGAAATATTAATAGTTTAAAGATTACTTTTTTTTTCATAATTCCATTTCCTTTCTGACTGAGCTACATAATCTATTGATTGTAATGAACAGAGCAGAACATTTCTGCCTTTTCTCTATAATAGAGCTGAATTACGACCATGATAAAAAAAAAATACATATATAACTGTATTCTGAACTCACCTACTGAGGCAGATCCTCTGAAAATTGAGCAGACTGAAATGAAAAGCAGTAGGATCTTGTGGGCTGTCGACTTTGCTTTCAGTCACAGAATTGAGGCAGTTTTAGAAGCACAAGAGAGTTGAGGCAGTTTTAGAAGCACAGGAACTTAAATCAGACTTGGAAGAAAAACTCCTGGGCATGCTAGAGGCTTCAGGTGTTTCTGAGCAATGCACTTATTCTTAAAAAAAAAAAAAAAAAAAAAAGTGATCTAGTTCCGTAGTTTGAAAATGGGGCTAAGGTTGAAAGACCCTTCTTCACCTTTGTAAGTACCACCAGATATAGAAATTACCAAAAAAAACCCACCCCCAAACAAAAAAAAAAAGCCCTCATCAAACTCATCTGTTAGGAAACTAATGTAAACAATAGGTTAATAATGCTTATATTTCCTACATTTTTACATGGATACTTCTGTAGTCCATTTTCTCATAGACCATTTCCAGGGGAAAGCAGCTCTCTTCTAAAAAGTCTTGCCTTGAAGGCCTATCTATTCATGATTGTATGAACTGTTCTTTCTCTGTAATGAACTGCCAGCGCATTGGAGACAGCTGATAGAAGTGGTAAAAGTAGTTAGATCGTTCTGTTAATGTATCTGTTTGTTTGTTTTTACCTTTTCAAAGTGCAGTATGGCATCACCATTTTCCAGTCAATAGCCTACATAAGTCTACAGTCAGTCTTCAAACTACAAGTACTACATGATATTGAATGTAAGCCAATACTATTCATTATATTTTATGTACCATTTTTAAACCTTTACTTCTTAAACTGCTAAACTGATTATCAGTCTTGAAAGGAAGAGCTGGCTGGAATGTGTTTTGTTATTTCGCCCCCCCCCCCCCCAGCCCTTTTTGTTTAGGATTGTCCCAAACATTCATGTCAACCATCAGTAATGAGGGGGATAAAAAGCATACTAAGAAGTGAACTACAGTTTTAATTATTTGTAGCTGTGCATTTATATGGGTTAGAATAGAAGGACAGACGATACTGGAGAGTGCTATGTGCTGAAGTGTAAGAGATCAGTGCTCAGCACCCATCTGTCTGGCCCATTAACTGTCGAAAAAGAAAAAAGAGAAATGAACCAAAAAACAGTAGTAGCCAAGCACAGACTTCTGAGCTCTCTTATTTCGTAAAAGAGTCTTTGCTGGACTCGCATTCGTGTTCTTTATTTTATTTTTCCCATCTCTGTGATGATGAAACTTTTGCTGTCAGTGCTTGTACGTAAGGTAAATCTTGTTACTGGACAAGAATGCAAACTAGAGTTGTTAGTTGCCTTTCCACAGCACTGTTGCTCACAAATGCTAGTCTGGAATTCAAGTTAACCTAGGAAAACATTAATTATTTACCACTTATATTATATCTCTTCCTGACACAGATGCCTGTGGGAATACTGTGCTGCCGTCTCTCTCTTTTTTTAAAGTATAATATGCTTTAGATGCATCTGTTGTTTGTAGATTGGGAAGTATTGAAGCATTGAGATTCAGAATACCTACCAAATATTAGCATAGTTGAAAGAATAACTGGAGCAACTTTTCTGATTATTCTTTTAGTAAACAAACCATACTCATAAAATGGCTTGGGAAAAGCCTCATCTAGTGTGATGTGTTGAACGCAAAAGAATGCAGAGCCCATTTTCTCCTCTGCAGAAATAACCTGTGTAGAGAGTGGAGCTCCTATGGGATGTGAATGGTTGGATTTTCCCCGAGAGAAAGAGGCTGAAGGTTCTGCATTTCTAAACTCTCAAATATCTGTTTTCAAGACAGATTGTTCAAAGGGATCCTCTGAGTGCCTGACAAACGCTCCTTTCTGATGCCTTTGTGTTGCTCCAGGTACCTTTAGTGACGTTTGATTTCAGGACCTGCTGCTTGCTGTTGGGAACCACATGAGGGGCAGAGGAGAGTCTTTTGACATGATTTGCACTATCAGTAGCTGACAGAGTCTGACGAAGCTGACCCTTGTCTGGGTTGGCTGTTTTGTGGCGTTAGAGCTGCGCAGAATCGTTGTAAGGGAAAGGTTCCTACAGACAGGAGAAAGGGCCCGCTGCTGAGGTGGCCCGTTCTCGGTTTTGTGCCTGACTTGAAACAAAGACTTGAAGATAGGTCCAAAAGACTTGGTCCAAAGACTTGCAGATCACCTACCAAAGGATTTCTGTAAACAGAGATGCAGCAGAATGCTTTACATCAAACCATATACCTTTTCTTCTGTTTCTGAGCTCCACTACATTTCTTTGCTTGTGCTTGAAATATGGCATGCCTGTATTTTAAAGCCAGGCTGAAGGAAATGGAGTGGATTGTATTACAAGCTGAATGTTTAAAGCAGGTGATAAATTGAAAGGAACAAAAGCACATTCCAAAAAGCAGTTGCATTTAATGCTTCACACATGATTTGCTCAGCTAGTTTCTTTTATTGTCAAACTCTTAAGTGCCTTTTCACTTTTCCCCGCAGAAAAAAAAATTCTGATAGCTCTGCCTTTTTCATGTGCTTAATGAATATTTGCTTTTGAGCATTACCTTACAAATAAGAAGTGGTTTCATCTGTAGTGCTTTTATGCTTGTTCTTTTTGCATGTTTTACTTTGACAGTGTAATGATGGCTGCTGCGCTATGCTTCCATGACTCCTGCATAGATGAAGCAAGGTCAGGGTTTGCATAACTGATGCATCAAGATGGGAGTTGGCCTTCTGCTGCTCATTAATCTTAATTCCTGCATCTTTTTGAATGCAGGGAGTGCTCCAGCCTCCCACCTCTCATCACTGGAAGGTAATGAAGTTATGATCTTCCGCAGAATTGGTCCTGACGTCTTTTCTTTTGGGTTGCTAGGCACTCATGAGGGGCCTTGGTGCTGCCCTTGTGTTAGGGCGGGTAGTCTCCAGGGGACTGTGCCTGTTATACTTGTGCTTTCCAGAAATTCCTCTTGGACTGCACATCTCTGAGTGCTGGCACTGGTCACTGTTGATCCCTGGATAACTGGCACTCACTTATTCCCTGTCTTGCCTTCTTTCCATTGCTGTCAAAGTACAAATGCATTGCGGAGATTAAAATGGAAAGAATGTTATGGCCCTTGTCCTCTTGTGTTGTCCTTAAATATGATGATTGCCCATTTAAGTGCTCAAGTTACGTAGGTGTGACATAAAAATATATAGGAGAGCATAAGGCCTAAAGGGTATTTTCACTATCCTGTTTAGTAAATGGGTGTTTTCAAAACAGCGTGTGTATTTTTGACAGAAGATGGTGAAAAAGGTGAATAAAAACAAACAAATATGTTATCCAAGGTAGTGGTGGTGCTAATTTTGTCAGTACTTCAGTGCTTTTCCCTCTTAGTTAGGGATTAGAGAGCCTATGCCAGGGTAATGTGATACATTATAGATATAAAAATACTTGTCATCTAATCCTTACTGTTATTGCAATGAAATAGACAGACACTCTGTTGAAATGATAGTAACAAGCGATGTTTACCTGCCCGTTGCATTGTTACGACGCGGCTTGGTGCTTTCCAAAGGGTCAGGGAAAAGACACGGAAAGCTAGTTTTTTGTCACGGTGTTAGTTCCACAGGTGTTTGTTTCCCGATGCAGAACACCTAACTTCCGAGCTACAGTAACACTAAAGGATGTGCTTCTAATATGCTGCCTGGTTATTACAGTTTAATGCCACTCAGCATTATAATTAGCTTTACTAGACATTAATAAGTGGGTTTAATATTCAAACCATGGTGTTGGAGATAAGTGTGCCAATGAACCTTATCAGTGGAGCAAAATGTAAATTTTAACTTGTTTATCTCATTAGCCTTTAATAAGGCTGTGCTTTGCAAATCATGGCCGCATCATCTGCTGATTATATCCTCTGATCTGCTAAGCAAAATCGTGCTCTAATAATAGCCATACATTGCATGAAATCCTCCCTCTGGTGTTCTGGAACACTTAATGGGGTTTTTTTCCTGCATTTAAAGGGACTTGATTGTGCCTCATCTTTTCTGCACAATGCCAAAATATAAAAATGAAGGTAAGATGAGGATTCATTACTTTTTTGCTTAAAAACATTTTGTCTGGGAGGAGTTTCTGATGGGAGCTATAAGTTTGTTTGCTGTCTGCGGATAGTGTGTAGGGACTCTTGAATGTTTTCTGGGCAGTTAAAACACCTAAACTGTCAACTGAATAACGACGATTTGCTGTTTAATAATAATCGGAGTTTTGGAAAAGTCCGTTGCTCTCATCTTACGGGAGAAACTGAATTGAGCGATTTGCCTTAGGCTCACATAAAGTGAAGAGAATTGGAGTAGAACATAAGTCTCTCGGCTTGAACTCTCGCATGGAGCCATTTACTGCTGCGGCTTTTGAGGCTGACTGGGTCTCCAGCACGCCGTTCAGAGAGAGCAAGAGAGAACTTCACTGATTTGAGGCAACTGATTTGTTCTGGCAAGTTAATTTAATGCCTTTTTTTCCCCCAAAAAAATGCTAATGCAAATCTTGTCCAAGTCCAAAAGAATTTTGTTCAGTCCATCTAGAAACTTTCAAGCTTTGAAGGTTTTCCAAAAAATGTTTGAGGTTTAGTTGTAGTAAGTGTACACTGTTATCTCTGGGGTCTGAGGCAGCAACCAAACTCAATTGCTTCTACTTGCAAGCTGATTTGATTCAGGTTTGCTTCCATGTAGTCTTTATTTTGGAGATTTCATATTAATCTTCTAAAGTTGATTTCTTTAATGATTACAGCTCTTTCTAGAACAGCTTTAAAATAATACTTTGACCACTGTGAAGTGTTCCATTTTTAGTGAATCCATTGTTTAAATGGTCACTAGAGGTGTGAGATGATTTTTATTTATTTATTTTTCTTGCCATTCTGTGTTAAATTGATACTTAAAACCCTTTAGAGTACTCTAAGGGACATGAGATGGGACAACTGCTGTAGCACTGTATTTTAATAGCAGTGACTATAGCCCTCATGAGTTCACAGAGCCAATTTACAGCTTCTGGTGGTAGGTTTACTATGCTAGTAGTCATCCATCACTGCACTGTTTTGTTTTTTTTTGTATTAATCTTACTGATGATTGAGTTGGTAGAAACACCGTTGCAGGGAAAACTCATTTTTTTCCCATGTCAGAGAAGACTGTGGATCTTGGCTCCCCATGCTGCTGAATTCGAGGATGTGGAGGCATTGGGGCAGCCCTACGAGCTGAGTCTGTCAGTCTGGAATTTTCAGGTGTTGGCAGCTTCAGGGACTAGTCCCTTCTGGTTTGGTTGGCTGATGCGGCATGCATAATTGCCAGCTGTTGTGCTGCGCTTCTGAGGAGAGGTTTTGTAGCATCCTCTGTTAATCGATCACTAACCATATGTAAAGATTAACTAATAACACCACTTATTTTTGGTTAATTTTTTCGGAGCCTGCACCTGATTTTATGCAAATTCTCCCATAAAGTTAGTGGAGTGCCTCCCGAGACACACTATGGTTCCTGGTGACTCTCAGCACAAGAGATAATGTCTTTCAGAGTACAAGCAGGACGACAGGGATATCTGAATGCTGACTAGTGGAGAGAGATAGTTGGAAACAGTTTTGAAGAGCTTGTTAGTGGAGTGCCTGTGGCATGAATTACGATGGAAGTAAAATGGTGCCTGTGGGGAGAAATAGCCTTGAAGAAAAGATAAAACAGAATTAAATGTGGAAGAATGTAAAATGGAAAGAAATTAGAGATACATATGTGGTGACAGTAGAAACTTCAGGTTTAGTTTCAGCAGCAGGGCAACTGGTAAACTAATAGTTTTGCATGTGCTAAAGTACTTTTTTTGATTTCGATACATCAGTTATGAAAAGACTAACATATGCTTTCTAATTCCCTTAGCCTATTTTTCTCCTTCTAAATAAAGACTAGAACAAAACTTGTAAGCCAATTTCGAGAACCCTGTGCTCAGGAATGGAGTTGAAGATCTTCCTTTCAAAGGTGCCGTAGCTGCAGCTGACTTATGCTCAGGACATGTATGTACAGACTGACTTTCTCATGTCGCTTCAAACTGTTCCTGCCCGCTGTTCCTGCCTTTGAGCTGTGCTGCTTCTTTGGAGTTCTCTGCAGATGGATAAATCTTACGTGAGTGCATCAGGCTCCGCTTACAATTTTGGCTCACACACCTATTGCCAATGTTCAAGAAAATCTTAAAGGTGAATTGATAAGTCTGGGATAAAAGGAAATGGGAAAGGAGATATGTTGGATTTCAAGTATGGGAAATGAGAGTTCACCTGAACTACTTTATAAAATGTGTTCACGTACTGCAGTTTTTGCAGGCATGACAGCCTCAGAAAGAAGGACTGTAGCAGAGGTGAGAAGCAGCCAGGTTCCCAAAGCCGTACACAGATACTCCCACTTTAGGAGGTGTGTTGGCAGGAATAAAAATTACCTATCCCAGGTGAAACCTGTGTTTTCACACGCCTGTAGAAGTCTCTTTAGGTGTTACAAAATTGGATGGGAGAGGTAGTGGTTAGAGCCTTCAATATCTGTACTGAGAAGCCTAGTGTTCCTGCTAGGGATGACTTCTAGCTGTTGTGTTTACTAGGCTTGCAATATTGATCATTGCAAGTGCTAAAAAGTTTAAATAGTAATTACATCTTATTAGCCTCTGATACTTATTCTGCCTTTTGGTAGATATTTTTCTCCCCCTAGATTTGTAGGGTTCTGTGGGGTTTTTTTTTGTCCCCCCCCAGTACTCTCTTTTGAGTACTCTCTTTTTGAGATGCATATACCTCATTTGCAATTCAGAAACGGCTGTTATTTTCCCTCTCTTACCCTTTAGGGTGTGGAAGTTGCTAGTTTGTCTTCATTCCTCAGTGGACTAGAGAGGCACCCTCTATTGACATTCTCCCGCAGGTTCAAAGGCAGGAATGAAAAAAATCATACAGAATTGTCACGAAAGTGTCAGAGTTCCTGCATCTTCTTAAACTGTTCCCTTACTTCATTATTTAGCTGTTTCTTTTCTTGGTTAAAGCTGGCAACATGCCTGAGACAAGTGTTGTATGGGCTATTAATAGATGGTTCTTTTTTGCAAATGCATTCGTATGCTTTATTATGCAGGCAGAGATCGTCACAAGAATGGAAGATGCCATAATGCCTTTCAGTTTCCTGCGGCACAAGACTGGGAGGTGTAGGAATGCAATGTTCTCATAATATATTAAATTAGCATTATGGGATCAGAGATGAGGAATTAATTTCCACTAAAGATAATAGACAACACTGTTTACGTGACATAATAAGTTTATTCCTGGGAAAGCTAGAGAAGCTTAGAGGCAAAAACATGTACCAGCTGTGTAAAATGCAGTAACAGTGAGTAGTAAGGGAAATATAATTTCAAAAACATGAGGGTTTTTTTGGTTTGGCTTTTTGTGCACTAGACTCGATAAAAATGCCAACAATGCACTTTGGGTTTTGCTGTTTACTAGCATATGTATTAAAAGCAAAAAATACAGAAATACATACAGAAAGCGATAACCACTCAAAATCCACTCAACTTGCAGATTTTTACTAAAATTTTTACACAGTTGTATCATTGCAGGAGGAGAGGCAGGATTTTTGCGGAGCTCGGAGATGGAGGAAGTGTTATTTTACTTAGTTAATTTACTTTGCAGTAGGAATTAATGCCGTAAGAATCTTCAACTTCTGGTTGTCCTCCATGAGCTGGGATAGAAAGGAAGAGGGAGCGCAGCCTTTCTGTGCGGTTTCCTATGAGACCAGATACCTGGAGCTTTGTGCATTGTGGGAATGGGCAGCTGGAGGGAGGCAGTAGGATTTTGTAAATGGTACTTCCCCCCTCCCCTCTTTTTTTTCCCTCTCTCTCTTCCTCTTCTTCCTCGTCCTTGTTCTTCAATGAGCAGCACACTATAGTGATTTGCGGGTGTGATCTTAAATGGTAATGTTTGTTTAGTTGTTTTCCCAAGCTTGGCAATTGAAACAGTCATAAAACTGAAATGAAAAGGGATTTTGCAAGTGCTTTTCTCTTTGCCAAACCTGAAACAGAATTTACAGCAAAGAGAAAAGCGGTTCATTAGTTTTGGCAACTTTCTCTAAGCTAAATTGTGAAGGCCTGATGCAAACAATGGTGCTTCAGAGTGTTCTTTTCCTTCTATTTTATTTTTATTTATTGAAAGAAGAAGAAAACACAAAAATGCATTTCTATTCTAAAGTGTTAATCCACTAAATGTTACATTTTATTACCACCTGCTTTTTAGTACCTTTGTGACTAAGGTCAGTTGATACATAGTATGTAAAATGAGATATGAAAGTGACCTTTCAGGTTTTAAAAGATTAAGTTTAGTAGGTTTGCTGTGTAATTTGTTACTTGGTTCTGCCATCCTACAATGCAATGAAATAGTTGTCCTGAAATTGTGCAATGACATGATTTTGGTCATCCCCTTCATTCAGCAGTTTGTCTTTACTAAGTAATAGGTTATCACTTCAGACTGTAAGAAATAATCTTGACTTGGATATATATCTTAGGGTGGTGATTCTCCCCAAAGTGGAGAGGTTTCAGTTGACCTTGTACAGAAAAGAGATAAATGAGAGATTTAGGTCATCTAGTCAATTAAGATAGTCCATATACTATAATGAACATATTGAAAAGTGTGGGAGGATTTTATTGTTTAATAGATAGCCATTTAAATTTATATCCAGTTATAAAAATTTGTTTTTTCTAGAGGAAAAAAACAATGACTTTGTATTGCAAATGAAGTCCTGAGAGGAGAAATAAAAATGCTTCTAGAACAGTGAAAATGTTAATAACTGTGCGATATCCTTGTAGTTATCCATCTCTTATTACTTAAATCGTAAGCCTAACAGTTTTTCTTTTATGGGAGATTCTGTCCTTTTCCTGAGCTTTTAATTTGAAAGAGATGGGTAAAGAAATGTAATTTGTGCATATGAGTGTGGGAGAGGACTACCATTTGCAGAGTGGAAGTTTTTTTTTTTTTTTTTAATGAAAATTTGGTGACAGTCCAATCTTGGAGCTGGCTGTTTGGTTTATTGATTAAGTAATCAGGATAATCTTTTAATAGCACTTTATTACTGATTCTTGTTCTCAAACTGTATTTAGAACCTGCAAAATCATCTAAGAGTTTGGAAAGGAAAAAAAAACATGTTTATGGCTTCTCTATCCTAAAACATTTAGAATATATATGTATCTGCATTTCATTGTGGATTAGGACTGAAAGCACATGCATCTTCTTTAATGTCATGTTGTAGACGCAAGAGCATTATTCTTGGACTTCTTAGGCTTACTGTAATTTATGAATAGTGTTTGACATGATAGACAAAGCACTTGAAAAGTAAATTCTCGTATTATTGCTGTAGCTGTGAAATATATAGCTTAATCTCATTTTCTGTGCTCTACGTATGATAATTACGAGTAAATTGATAACTGCTTTCTAGACCATCTTTCAGTCAGGAAGGTATTATTTCCTATCCTACTTGCTAGTGTTCTCAAAATGGTTTTAAATCTTCAAGGTATAGAGTCTGCTTTGGTGGTCTCATACATTTTCCTGTTAGCAAGGTTTTCTAGATATGTAGCTTAATTATTTCCTAAGAATTTGTTTTATGATTTTAATGATGGACACTCTTTTACCTTTCTTAAGAAACCTTAAATAAATTTCTGTTCACTTTGACATCACATCTTCAGTAAATTTCTATTTGTCTGAACTGTGAGTGAGTTGGGGCCAAATTTGTGTGGCTTAGCGTCTCACACAGTTGTCTGAATTATCTGGGAAAGGAGAATCGATGCTGCAGATTGAGTGGATCATTGTGATTTCTCTGTTCCGCTTGCGTAACGGGAGCATCAAGTGGGCTTCGTTAAATGTCTGCTTTCTAATACGTCGTTCCCTCCCACTCCCGGGTGGTGATACATTTTCAAATAAACTCTGCGCTAATTCTCAGTGGAGATGGGGGGAGGCTGGTGACAACTGTGTTTTTCCTCAATAATTCACTTCAATTAAAACAAAAAAATTACTCGTGTAGGCACAGCAGCTGATACCTGCAATTCTTCTATGAATCAAGGAATGGAAAGTCGCTTTGCCTTCAGAGACGTGTTCTGTGCCCTTTAGGCTTGCTCTTTCACTTTGAGACGATATGAAGGTAAATTCATGGTACAAAGTTGTGAGGGGTTTTTTGTTTTTGTTTTTTTAACTGAGATTTGTTTTGCTTGCAATACTTATCTTGCTCTTGTAATACAACAGCAAAGACTTTAGTCTGTCGGCTTCAGACATGTTAATGACCTGGTTCTCTTTGGAAACATGCTTTTCTTGGATCAGCAGGTTTGGTGATTTAGGAAAAAAACGGCAAAGTTAGTCTTTGAGTGGATTTCAGTCTGACATCTGCTTTGTTCAGTACATAGGTAGAAATGAATTTGTAAATTTTTAACAAAAGTAATCGGCGTTTTGAACCCCTAATCATTACTGAATTGAATGGGCCAAGTATGGGAAGATCAAATACACAGCAAAGCAGGTTTATACTCCTTATCACTTTCCAAAAGGAGCAAGTAATGCCATTACAATTGCAACCTCGGTTCCAACGCGCGTGTGTGTGTTTGTTCATCTTTATTCTCTCTTAGGCTCAGACTTATGACGTGGGGGTACGAATGTGTAGTTCATTCCTCTCGGGACTTTGCAGGAGTAACTCCGGTGATTGCATGTTCCGGAGTTTCAGGAAAATTGCCTCTGCCCAAATGAATGTTTGTGGTGAGCGAACGTGCCCTGTGGTGCATCAGGCAGATAGAGCTATCCTTGAGGGGGTCAGAGGCTCTGTCAGGTATTCTGCTTTGCTTGATTACTGTTTCCCTGAGCAGTCACTGAACTCTCTCTGGCCTTGGTAACACACACTGTGATGCACTGTCTTTGCTGGTTAGCTGTACGCCTTCATAGACCCACTGTCTTATAACTGTAGCCCAAACCATTTTGGACCATACTGCCTAATTCCTTGTTCTTTCCTTCCGGCTATCCCAGGCGGTGGAAGCCCCTAAGGTCTCGGAGTGCGGCTGAGCCTGCGTCCCTGCACTCGGGCTGCCGGCGCCAGCCAGTTTCCTCACCCGCCCTCTAAGCTGTGCCCTACGCTTGCCCCACTGCTGTAAGTGGGGCACCCCAGTTGCCAGGCCAGCCCCTCACCTGCCACTGCTGCTGGGTGGGCAAATTGCCTGTTCATGTCTCTAAACCATATATTTATTTAATGCCTTAGCTTGATCCCCCAATGTATAACCCCATAGGATTAAATAGATCACATGCAGAGGTTGGTAATACCAATTAGTTGTCTGAACTGGCGTGAATCTGCCGCCAACATGTAAGTAGTGCAGCTCTCCAGAGCTGATTTGAGAGAAGATGGGTTGTGTTTTTAACTGCAGCAGACTGTGGGTGGGACAGTAAGATTTTGTATCATTATAAAACTGTGTGTAATTTCTCTCGTGAGATCATTCTTGCTGTATAATCTCTGTGGGTACAAGTGAGAAGACATTCTTACTTTCATGTTAGCAGGATGGATTCAGTTGTGCTTGATGAGACAAGATTGATGCTTTGATTAACCACATTGATTAACTACATTGCTCAACAAACTGTGGTGACCTGTTCTCTGTTGGGCTTTTAGGCAGATACCTTTATCAGTGTAAAAGACTTATTTATTTTTTCTCCCACACTGAAGGCATAGTGTTTTTGCTGATAATGGGTAGAAACAACAGGCTAAAGAAAGCTGACTAAATGTGAAATATTTGCCTGAGGTGTGCAGAGGGAGGGCAGTGGGCTGCAGCATTGAGATGTGAAGGAGCAAATGAAACAGGTGATAGTTAATGTGGTCTGAACTGTTTCTCTGGTAATCTGCTGCAGTGGTTTGCTAGCAGAGCTCCTGTAGGTGAGTACTGCTTAAGCAAAAGAGGAAAAAGGCATGCCTAATAGAAAAGTGATCGAGTTTATCGCAGTACTTCAGCTCGCCCTGCACTCCTCACAGCTTACTTCTGTAACAGTGAGTCTGTCTCAGACTTCGGACATTGCGTGTGGGCCGTTTCAGAGAAAATAGCATTCTTGTCGACCTGTGGGAATAGAGGGTGTACCTCTGGGCCCTGAGATAGGAGGGTACTGTGCAGAGCGGAGCGATTTCAGCAATGTGGCAAACGACTGACCGAGCTCCGCGGCTGACCCACGCGCACGCTGCCTGTGATGTTCTGGATGCCTCCCCTCGGTGGTGAGCTGCGCGGTAACCAGCACACAGCGGCAGTAGCTGGGGTCTGCAGTGCATGTCGTGAAATTAAATTGTGTCCGTCTCTGTCCGCTTTATTTCATATAGCGTTTGTTGTACTTAAACAATGTATAAAACTCAAGATTGAATAAAGGTCTTTCAAAAGTGTGTGTACTTTTGTGCAGGAGAGACTTCTTTTCATTGAGATATTATTTCTGAGGAAGTATGTAACTTATTCTTACTACTAATTAATACTGTAAAAAACCAACAAACAAAAACCCGACCTACAGAGGAAGTTGTTCTGTCCTATTTGAAGAAAAAGTTTCAGTTTATTATCCACACTTCCATTTTAACCCCAACTCTCATTCTTCCCCTAAATATGTTTCAGTAGCTCCATTGTAGATTTGGTTTAGGAAGACCGTGGAGATCCTCAGATGCAGGGGCCTTTAACCATTCTGCACTTGCAGATAACTGCAGTAAGTTTAAGCCTACTGACATTTTCTTAGTTACCTTTCACAAAACCACTGTTCTCCAGTGAGAAGAAAACACAGAACGTGCACACTGTTGTCCTGCTTTCTGTTAATGACCCTGCAAGTGTGCAGGGCCATTATGGGGGGGGATGTGACTGTTCTTCAGAGGCTTGTGCTTGTTGTCAAACTTACCACAAACAAGACGGATCCTGTTATGCAGAGACTGTCTTCCTGTTCTTAAAGAAAAGGTGACAAATTTATGCAAAAAGCTTTCTTTAAAATCCAAAACAAACAAATCCTGAACAAGGTCTCTCTTGAAGCCAGAACTAAGTTGAGGCATGGTAAAATTCACCATTCACTTTTCTCCTACCCTCCCCTATCCACTTACCAGAGACTGCAGAGATTTGATTGTGTAACTATGCATAAGACCATATAATTTCCCTCTACTCCTTTGAAGTTGTCTAATTTCAAGCCCCTTTATCCCATGCTGATCTGTGAAAATATTTTGACATGTGCCGTTTCTTTTACTACCATCAAGCTTTCTTATCCATCTCTCTGGGCTCTTGTGCCCTTGGACCGGGAGGGTAGAAAGCTGCGGCCAGTAGAATGAAAGCATATCGAATCTCATGACAATAACGCAGGTGTTAGGGAGCTGCTGGAGAACATCTTTTTAGAGATTCAGTGGAAGATGAGCTTGATAACTAAATTGCAGAGCCTTGAAGCATGCTTTTGGTTTCCCGTAATACATTATACATTAGGCTGTGTTACACACCTTATCTCTTCTCTATACATTGTACATTGCCTTGGGAAAGCACAATCCTGCAATTTTTTGTGCTGCTTTTTTAATTCAAAAGCAAAACTTCTGAAAAGGGATGCTCCAGCGGGAGTGAACTTCACTAGGGCTTCTCTGCTGGGCTGTTCTTTTAACATACTCTGAGTAAAATAAGCATTTCTGTTCATGGGGGAGTTCAGCACTGTAATCAGCTGGGGAAAAAGGGTTGATGATTTACAGACTTCTGAAGGGAAACTAAAAGCAGAGAGCCTCCAAGAGTCTGATGACTGGGTCTCCATCTCAACATTGCATCTAAAGCTACTTGGTGCAGTTGCAGACTGCTTTTTTTAAACTGGAACTAAGCCACGTCGTGCTAAAGTTTTCTGCTCTCTTTCCCCCAAGTCTTCATTCACTTATCAGTGACTGCACAGAAATGATTGTAGACCTCTGCATATGACCATATAATTTCCTCTACGGCTGCTTAGGGAGAAAAGAGCTGTTTGTTAGCATCCTGTTTGTATATACAACAGTTAACTGGACTTGGGTGGGTGGCGGGCCTGAAACCAGTCCCCTTCCTTCTCCCCGCCCCCCAAAGAAAAAACAACTTCACATTGGAAAATATTAACTATAAAGCTGACAAAGTTTATATGAGAGGTAAATTAATTGCCTAATTTTGGAAACTGTTCTCCAGCTATGCAAATAATATAGGAAGATCTCCGAGAGGGCCGTGACTGTCAGGACTAGAATAGTAGCTGGGGCTGTGGGGAAGCTCTGCCACAGACATCCCGCACGGCCTTGGTCAAATCCATCTGTCTCTTCAGACCTCAGTTCATCTGTGTGATGTGACATCCTATTTCACATGGGGATTGTAGGTGCATAAAACTGCAGTTGTAGGGGGTGGTACTACAAAGTCTGTAATATTGTTTCAAACATTAGCATTTTGTGTTATAATTGTGTTAAAGAATATTTGTATTATTATTGTAAGTGAATCCTGGTATCCCAACGTGCATTCCAGACTGGAAATATTTGCTCCATTAAGGGAACTGACTTGATCGTAGTATCCCTGCATGTTGCTGTCTTGCTTGTTGCTGTCTAGTTACTTGTAAGTTAGAGGTGATGAGAAAGTCACAGTATTTGCCCTGTGAGGAGAATGTCAGTGTTCCCTCACTACTATTAGATTATTTATAATCGAGTAGCTGAATAGATGTGAGTGAATTTAGCTCTAATTAACCTAATGCTTACTGCAGGCAAGTTGTTTTTGGGTAAAAGAATTTTGATTTGGTATTTTGGTTCTTCATTTGGCCCTTTGTGCAGTTAATTTATGATAACTTAGTACAGTAGGAGTGAGCAGTAAGAATGAGCTATTTCTGATAGCGTTTTACTCTCTGAGATGTTATTTTTTGTCACCAAAGGATGATTGATAGTTTTCATGATTCTTTGTTATTAAGGATGTAAATGACTTTAATCTAGTGTTATATGTGCAGTAGGCTAATAGGTCCAACTTGTAATACATAAATGCTAGAGATGAATTTGCTTTTTAACAGTGTTTATCGAATATTGTATACTCTTGAAGGTCTTTATCAAGCAACAGGATGGTGTTTGTGCACGTAATAACAAATATAGTAAATGAACTGCCTTAGGGTACTTTATGCAGGAGACGAAGGGGGGACATACCTGCTTGTCTTAGAGGCTTCCTTCCCAGGGGCTGCCTCTGCTGTTTTGTGTGGTGGTTGGAATTAAGATATCTTTGTGTAGGACACGATGCCACTACTACAAACGCAGACTAATGAAGTGATCTGCATAGGCAGTAAGCTATTAGTGAAGGCAGGGCTTGAATGTTTGAGAACGTGGTGGTTATAAATTCTTGCTTAAATGGCAATAATTAAGTTGTAGATTTGTGGGAAATGAACTCTCCTGCATACACGAATGTAACGGTGACTCCATCAGCGGATTGCTGTGTATGTTGCTCTATTTTAAATGTGTGGTGAGAAATGTACCATGAAACACAACCTCCCTGCAAGTGAGTGCTTGGATGCCCTTCTTTTCTATGCATCTGTGCTGAAATGCATCTGTACTGATGCATTGCTGTTGGTCTTAAGTCTTTTTGTAGCTGCCGAGAAGCGAAGAAACACTTCAGGAGTCTGTAATGGCCAAGATGCCAATATTGCACCTTCACCCTCAAAAGTGTGTTTGACTGTTTAGATAGTTATGAGATATGAGTAGTAAAAATCTTTATCTTTTATTTAAAGAGGATCTGGTGGAGAGGGAATAAAATGAGAAGGGAGGCAGGATACCGTTACAAAGGTTGTGGAGCAGAGTCTGAGGCTGGGATGGGCAGGATGCGTGAGGGAATAAGCTAAATGCTGAAGGGGAGGGATGACAGAGAACTAGAACAGATTAGAGGAGAAGGGGGTAACAGATTAAATGCTTTTAGCCTGCCAGTGTATGGTACATCCTGGAGCTTTGCACACTTCTCGAGTCTTGCATCACCATTTCTCCCTGCATTTTTATCAGTATTTTCTAAGAAAGTCGTCATCTTCCTTATTGTTGTTCGTGGAGGCTGATCTGAAGTTTCTGGTTCTGCTGTTGTAGAACCGTACTGTACTGTCTACTGTGTGTACTGTACCAATGGCAAAATTTGTCATGCAATATCTGGATATGTGTAATATCAGTTTGTTTTGCCTGAATTCTTAAATAACATGCAAACTCTACGTTGAAGCAGCCTCTCAGTTATATAGTGAGGCAGTTCAAAAACTATTAAATTCCAGAATTGAGTGTGCCTCTGCAAGGTTAATTAAGTCTTCTTGCTGCATCTTATGCTACCATCTTTAATTACATGATCACATTAGTTTTTCTGAAGCTGCTTGCTTCATTTCGTGCCCTGGACAGACCCACTCGTAGGATGAGTCAGGGTTGTGTAGTGAAGGAGGCTTGCCTGAAGGGAGTCATCTGAATTGTTAAGGAAATGGGAAGATTTGTGTTTGGGGGAGATGGGTGACAAAGGGGGAACTGGCTGGAGGTGGACAGGTGATCTAAAGAATAGATTGGTTAAATATTCCTTTGGATTATTAGATATGATATTAGGCAAACTACCTAAAGCAGGCTTTTTACAAATGATATCTAAGCCTGGGTCTTATTTTCTGCATGATTTTTGGTAGAATTACTGAGCTCTCAGACGGAAGTCCCCAGAAACTGTGCATTGAACATGTAGGGCTGTCTACTTAAATAAGTCAATAACAATCAAAAATAGATCATAGGCCTCTGAAGTTGGGTTCTCAAATTCACTTGCTACTTTGATCGCTCTCTCTTTTATATATATATATATAAATTCTTCTTCCTATGCTGGAGCAGGAAGTGTGAAGCATACTGTTATGAAGTAACAGTATACTGATAGGCGCCTTCAAGTGAATGAGGAAATGAGCCGCTCCGTCCGGAAGGAGAGCTTGACAGTGTAGGACCAATGTGAGCATGGAAGAGATAGGCAGGTAAGAAGGGTGGGGGCAGGGAGTAGAGAGACTTTGATAGCATGTTCTAGGGAATTATTGCAGTTTCCAGACTTGGCTGGCTCTCACAGAGCTAGGTCAGGCTGTTGTTGCCCACTGCTCTTCAATGCGTCTGGTTCCTGGTAGCTTGTTATCTGGGGAGCAGCTCGTCTGGAGTGCTGGCTTGGTTCTGCAAGTGGTGTTGCTCCAACCGATAAACCCCCAAGATTTATGCTGGCCTCCACACCCAGGGAATGTTTTATCTGCAAAAGGGATAAACTAGATCGTGTTAATTGTACAGCGTAAGTGTTTAGGAAATGCGTAGTATGCATCTTATGCATAAGTTGCATAGAAGATGCAAGGAGGGTCGGGGGGGAAAAAGCATTAAGAATGTATTTGAATCTCCTCTGTGTGCACAAGGGAAAATTAAGATTGCATAATCACTTTCTTTTTGCTTGCTTTCTTGCCTCAGAAATCTTAATGTTTCTCTGTGTGGGTATTTTTAACTTTGTAGCCTGTAAATCTGTGGAAGTTTTGAAGATAGACCAAGTTGCTCTTACTTTTGAGGTGGGCTATATGTTTTGTTTTGCAGATAGTTTCAAGAATATAAGCAGAGCATACATGCAGAACAGAGATAACTACTGCAGAGAAAAGATTTGTATCTTTTGAGATATATACAGAGGAATACCTGACATACTGAAAAAGATATGCCTAATATATTTCTATGTAGGCTTTGGCAACTCAGAGTACAAAAGTTTCCTAATGTATTGCTGAGCCTGTGAATGTCCAGGGGCCTTGGGATTGTAATGAAGACTGGAGAATAAAAGAATGTTTCAAAGTGCAGTCACTAATACAAATAAAAATCTGCTGCAATGTATATGAGCTGTTCCTATCTGTAATGCATTTGTTGTCTTTCTAAACTCTTTGGGATTTTTTGCTGTGGCACAAAATTGAATTAAATTAAAAGCCTAGTCAGTTTGCAAAAAAGGAGAATAAAAATTTAAAGTTGTTGGAGAAACAGAAAAAGAGGGATTGTGTGCCTGTTTTATATATTGGTGCTTGAGGGGAAAAATATGTTCTCTTAAACCTCTCATAAGTATCTGGAAGATGCTTTTCTTTGTTTCATTTTAACTTTCCCCTGCAGGTGTGCGTCTACTTTGATACTCAGATATCTAGGATATTAAATAAGGAATGAAAAGAAAGATTCAATGTTTGTTCTCGGTCTTATTCTCATGTTCCTTTAATATAACATCTCAATTTATTTGACTTTGGATATGTGAAAGTTTTATCTTTTATGTCCTCTGTTTTTGGTTAGCTTGGTATGGATACAGGTGCATCTTTTTATCTGTATATGGTCCTCTGCAGACATTTCAAAATGTTTATGATATGCTTTCCTGACAAAAAACTTCAAGTATTTGTAATTATGTCTGTTGATGGAAATACTGTTTTTAAAAAATCTAGAAAATAACCTGTACTTTGTTTACCTGAATAGTCTATGCAACATTAGTTACTAAGCAACTCTAAAAAGAGGCAAGGTCAGAAGTCTAAAACAACATAATATAAAACTAAAAATATAGTGGAGTATGCATAAAAGGTTTATTGCAGAAGCTTCTATTATCCATATTTATTTTGAGTAGCACCTTCATTCCACCACTGATCTCAAAAGATCTGTTTGAGGATTAAAAACTATCATTATGATTAAAAGTGTGAGAAGATGGTCCCATATAACATGCTTTTAAAAATTTCGTCTTCAAGCTGAATTAAAAGGGAAAAAAGTTTTGTTGTTTTCTTTAACTATGTTCTTTTTTTGTTTTATGCTATAATTTCATGTGCATGCATATATATGTATTTTTTAACAGGTTTCTGCAGATACCAAAGCTCAAAACAGGGTCTCATCTCGTTGTGATGCTTGAACATCTGTAACAGACTACAGGATTTTCAAAAGAAATCAAGCATGGCCTAGTCAGCTTGACCTTTGGAGAACTTATGATGTCCACTGGAACCAGTATCAGCAAAAATCGGCAGGCTGTGAGCCTGCAGGGTGTTGACCCAGAAACATGTATGATAGTGTTTAGAACACACTGGGCACAGGTAATGTTAATTAATTTTACTGTTTTGAAGTAGGTTGCATTAATAGGAATTTACTTCATTCTTTTGGGATAATGCTGAACTGCTCGGAAACAAGTTTTTATCATGCTGAATGCACTGGATGATATTGAAACATTTAAAACAATAAGGTCGCTGACCTTTGAAATTATGGTTAAGCTTTACTAATCATGCTTTAAACTCCAGATTTGCATCTGAAAGGAAGCGCTATGATATTAATTTCTATGAAAAGCATAGATCTTACTGGCTTTCCTAGTGATTCACTGTGACTTGGGCCCTGTTGATAGCTTCTGTTCTTCCTTTCTTTGTGCTAGGTAAGGCTTGCCTGTCTTTTGTAAAGTAGATTAGATGTATGGATGCAAAGCTGCATGCGGTGTTGTATATTCTGGATAGATACAGATTTCAACGTATGCATTTCAGCATATTCTAAAAAATGTTCACGTGTCACTCTTTAGGCCAAGATGTTTTGCTCAGAGCACCGTAACATAAGGTCTTATTTACTGCAGTAATACGAATAACTAATGGTTTTTGTAGAACTATTGATTTCTGTGATTCTGCTTTTGCTGTTTCTGCTATTCTGAGAAGTAAGCAGAGGAGTAGTGGTGTTCCTGACACATTTCTAGACTTAGAAGAGCCATTTGCCAAGAGCCACCTTTTTTGACTTGACTGTAGTGGTGGTGTCGTACTAGTGGAGCCACTGTTCCTTTGTGTTTCTTTGGAGATCATCCCTGACAAGAGCTAAATGCAGTGTTTTTTTCACAGACAGTGAGCTTCACTGATTGCAGAACAGAGTTTAATCCAGGGGTATATGTGCCGGGATGACAATTATTACTCAAGCCTGAATATATTTTGAAGGTTACAAGAGTATGTGGGCATCAGTGGCCATTTAGTTTCGTATAAGATGTGGTGAGGAGCCTTGATTTCAGGGCGCTGTGACAGAGAGAAATTTGTTTCAAACATTACTGAAACGAAGTTTTAGAAGGCTAAGGGAATCTAGTTTGTCCATATTTCTGAGAACCCTGATTTTTCAGCAGTGGAACAACTGGCAAATTCAGGTCCTTATAAAAATGAATGAAAGCATTATATTTTGGCATATTTTGGCCTCAAATACATGCCAAATGTGAAACTTTAAATTTAGACTGCTTGACTTAGGCTAAAAGCAAAAGCATGAAAGAGATTGGGCCTTTTCATGTTAATAATTCTGATTTTTTTTTCTTTATAGGTAGGTCCGTATTTTTAAAACATGCGCTCAAGTGATAGATATACGTTTTTTTCTCTTTAGGTTCTCAAAATCTTAGAGAAGCATGATCCTTTGAAAAACACTCAGGCAAAGTATGGGGCAATTCCACCTGATGAGGCCAGCACTGTTCAGAATTACGTAGAGCACATGCTTTTCCTGATGATTGAGGAGCAAGCAAAGGATGCCTCAATGGGGCCCATCCTGGAGTTTGTGGTTTCAGAAAACATCATGGAAAAGCTCTTCCTTTGGAGCCTACGGCGAGAGTTCACTGATGAGACAAAAATTGAGCAGCTCAAGATGTATGAAATGTTGGTTACCCAGTCTCATCAGCCTTTGCTGCATCACAAGCCCATCTTGAAGCCTTTGATGATGTTGCTGAGCTCCTGCTCAGGGACTGCCACACCAGCAGTGGAAGCAGAGTTGGTTGTCCTCCTGAACCAGCTCTGCTCTATAATAGCCAAAGATCCCTCCATTTTAGAACTATTTTTCCACACCAGTGAGGACCAGGGAGCTGCCAATTTCCTCATTTTTTCCCTTCTAATTCCCTTTATCCATCGAGAAGGAAGAGTAGGTCAGCAGGCCCGCGATGCACTGCTCTTCATAATGTCTCTGTCTGCAGAAAACAATGTTGTTGCAAACCACATAGCAGAAAACACCTACTTTTGCCCGGTAAGTTGTTGTTTTGTCTGGTCTTAAATTTTAAACTGTTCCCTGTATTTTTCCTCCTCTTCTTCTGTCCTTTTTTGGTAAAGATGTATTATGTCATATTTAATTACTGCTGCTAACACCTATTTCATAAGTTTTAATGTTGTTTGAGCCAGCCCTACTGCAGAAATCAGTCTTGTCCTCCAGCTGGTCTTTGGCTACCTGTTTCCATAGCAGTGCCCTTCACTACTTTGTGCTAGCACAAGTGTTTTTACAACCACACAGCGAGTTGAATTGAAGAACTGATGGAAGTGAAAACAAAACTAGGGAAAAACCTGATACAGCTCACCCTGAGGCCCCCATAAGACCAAGGGGTGAAGGTATTGAGAGGTGGGAACAAGGTGTTCTTGGACTGGTATTTCTGGTGTCAGTGCTAGCTTAGACTAGTTGTGCTTGCCACACTGTAATGTCAGACAAACAGTCCAAAAAATGAGAGTGAAAGTAGGGTCAGTGTTATAAAAATGTAGTATTCTTCCAAGATAAAGAGAAGACCTGTTCTTTGACACAGAACTGGATATTTCTATTGCTGTTTCAGGCATACCGCCACCTTGGTATGTTGTAGTCTGTTATGAAACTTGGTAGTGAAGCATCACGTTGTTAAATCTGAAAGCATGCTTTATATCCCCATTTAAACAAATCAGTCTTACAACATGAATAGAAAACCATTGCTATGAAACAAGTAAAGAATCTAATTTAACAAAGCAAGCTGTCCTATTGCAGTTTTAAAGCTAAAGCAGGATGGACGTGACAGCACCTACCTGTGCATTTTCGTGCTTTTGCGTGCCTCATGGCAAAAGTCAATCTGGGATTTTCAGTGGATGGTTTCAAAACCGAATATCATGCCATAGAAAAGTTGCTCTTGTGTGCCAGGACTGATTCTTTTATCTTCTGCATGGCCAGCGTTTTAGTTTAATGAATGCCAGAAAAAACGAAGTGGAGAGGAGAGTTAAATAGCCGTTAAAGCAAAGAGCTTCAGAGCAGAGAGCACTAGAATCGTTAAGCATTGGTGCAGGGCAGCTAATCCAGCCATAGGTGTCTGACGTGACCCTCAGCTTGCTGTCCTTTGAGTGGCAGGTCAGAGCCAGGTTGGAGTCTGGAGGTGGCCTGCGGACTCCAAACCCACACTTCTAAACGGTTTCCTTTGTTAGTTGTAAATATTGCATCATACATGGCAAATTGCTTGTGCTGAGAGCCTCTAGTTGACCTTGTTTAATAGATGCTGCTAAAGAATACTGAACTTGGTTCTTAAATTGTCCCTGAGACATACACCGTTATTAGATCCATGCTATAATTTCCATGATTCCATCTTCCAATTAATTAAAAAAAAAATCCTTTTTACACTGAAGATAAAAGGCAGCTATATTAACCTTCGAACAGCAGGGAGCCGCGGTTGACAATCATTCTAATTAGGAAAGCTTCCTGTCAAAATGTGCTAAAATCAGACTTTTTTGAACAGTAATGAGACTGGCCTAAGTCTATAATAAAATTTTAATGCAGTGCCCTAGAATTAGCTCAGCAGCACAAAATCTATTTTGAATTTGAGCGTGACAAGCTCAGGGACCAGGTTTTGTTCCAGTGGAAGACTGGGTAGGTGTCGGTGCCTTTGCTGTGTATCACGCAACTCAGAAGAGCTGAGGTCACGTCTACGCCTCAAAGCAGCTAGCGCACTCCTCTGCTGGCCTGCAGGGTATTTGCGAGATGGAGATGCTTGTACAAGTAGATAAGCATATAGGGTGGACATGAGAAATGTTAGAACAAGTCTAAGAGGACACTGTTCAGGGGAAAACAAAAAATACAACCAGTCCTGCTCTCCCCCTGCCCCCCTCAACATGCCCTCATTTATTTTCTTCCCATCCTAAAATTTTTATCATGGATAGTTGTCTTTTTACTGATGAAAACTCCATAAAGCAATCTGTACGCATGCATAATTTTGTGTGCTTGGTCATAGAATGTGAAGAATGTGTATAAAATATTCTGTTAGTAATTTCAAGTGGTAGTCCTGTTTATGCCATAGCTTCTAAAAAAAAATTCAAATGATGTTGTCTAAATAGAGGAAATCACTTCTAACGAACACTCTGTTTCTTTGTGCCTTAGAAACATAATTTCATGTAGAGCCATTTGTGAAGCTAGTAAAAAGGTTGCACTTCACAGCAAAAATAAGTTTTTTTTTTTTAATTTCACATACTTTAACGGCTACGTATATCACTTCTTTCTTCAGTAAGTCAGACAAACTAAGGAATTCCTCATTTCAAGACATTGACTGATTACAAGTTCGTCACTCCTTTTAGTGGAAAGTAGTGTATTTTGCTCAAGGTTGGTTTCATGTGTTTAAGAACTAAATTGGTGTGTATCAAGAACAAATGTGGATAGTACACAGCTCTGAAATCAGATTGCTTTGCTTGCTGAAAAGTTACATATGAGTTTATGAAGAGCAATTGAATTTTAAGCAGACAATGGAAAGTCAAAAGTGTATTAATTAGCAGATTGCAACACAAAAGAAACTCAAGTTCTCTGTTCAGAATTTGCTCCTTCCTAGAAATACCTTAAGCCAGGATTTGTGAGTATAAGTCAGGGGTGTTAGAGGTAAGTAGTATTATAGGTCTGTTAAGATCTTAACTTCTTGCTTTGAGCTGTTCTATCTTAAAGAAAAGAAAAGAAAAAATTATGCAAAAAATGCCTTGAGCAATGGCTTTAGCTTCTTAGTTTTTTAACACACTACCTGAGCATCTTTTTCTGTAGTATTAAAAAAAAAAGAGGTAGGTCAGCATGCCAAAGCAGTAACTTTCCCACAGTTATTTTTTTTCCACGATATTTGGCTGAGTTATGCATACCAGAAGAAATCCATCTTCAAAATTGAATGGTTTAGGAATTGAAAGCATTCAGAAAGACAGCCTGTGTCCCATGGGGTGGCTTAGCAATTGTGACTGGTTACACTTGCATATCATCAAGACCTGAATCCCCTTCCATGAACCTTAGGTCTTTGACCTGCGCATTGTGAAGCATTTGTTGTCTAATAGATAAAACAGTTGTGTTTCATCTGGGCTGCGACTGTCTAGCCCTGCAGATATCAAAGAGTCATTTGCAGAAAGGAGAATTCTTGCAAGAATCTGTTGAATGAAAACTGAAAAGATTTCCATCAGACTGAGTCTTAATGACCAAATTAAAATAAGGATCGTTTAAAAAAGCATCTTGAAGTTGTATAAAATCATGCCAGAAGGATAAGAATTGTAAGTAATATATAGAAAGTTTCCAGCTTCAGATAACTTTAAATAAAAATTTATTCTGAAACTACCAGTACCTTAGAAATATTCAGTAATTAAAAAAAAATGGGAAATACGCTTTTTAAATTGCAACTAAAAATACAGTTTTACATTTGCATGACATGTTCAACATAAATCATTTCTAAGCCTTAGTATGACTGGAAAAAATGACTATACAGTAATTTATTTCAGGCTTTTTAATTTCTTCCATTCCCCCTTCCAAATAAATAAGGGGAATGTGAAATTACGAACAGATAGAATTTTCTTTTTTAGAATGGACTGAACTGAATTCCAGTGCCTAGGAATAAAAGTCTGTTGTTTAAGTGAGGCTGAACTTTGTTTTTGTTGATGGCATGCTTCCCCCTCCATTTCTGATTTTTCATATTTCCTAGTGAAATCCCTTCATGTAGGCATATGTAAGTAGTAACATTCAAACCGATGAGACAAACTTTAGATATACAACAGTTCTTCTGGAAAGGACTAGAGGAAAGCGTACAGTTATTTTACAAGCACTTAAAAAGAGATTGTAATTTCAGATAAAGAATATATGGTGACCTGCGTTTTCCCCTCACTTTCTCCTCAATAGCAGCTCCTAGGAGAAGGATACTGTACATTTAAAAAACCGATACCGTTCTGTTACACGACTCTTTCGAAAGGAAGCAAAATTAATGATAGCGCTCTCTTATGCTACTGAAACTAGTGAGAGAAACAATTTGTTGTGCAGCATTGCTCATCAAGCAGATGAGCAGGACAGTTGGAAAGTTAACTTATTTCTCTTCTGTTTTTGAATATAGGTGCTAGCAACAGGACTCAGTGGCCTCTATTCATCTTTACCTACAAAGCTGGAAGAAAAAGGAGACGAGTGGCACTGTCTGCTGAAAGATGACTGGCTCTTGTCCCCAGCCCTTGTCCAATTCATGAATTCTCTTGAGTTTTGCAATGCTGTGATACAGGTAATGGAGCGCAGTTGGCCTGCCCTTTTGAAATAGTAGTTTTATATATTCTGCAAAGCCTGTGAATTATAGAATGTATTTACTTTTATGAACAGTGTGGACTTTAAGCTGCACTAATATAAGTTGTTTATAAATGTTCCGTCCTGTTTGTCCTGGTTATAAGGATGAATTAATATGTTCTTGGTTTTCAGGTGACAAATGCTTCTAATGAATGTAGTGTAAGTGTACAGCTTCTTGATGTTTCATCATGTAATTGGGAACATTTTTTTTTGTTTTCCAAAGAAAAAATAATGCTTACTGCATTTTAATACCACTGTTGGTATTAAAAGTAAATTGAATGACTTTACATGCAGGAAAAAGTAGTCTTATCTGTTTGAGCACTGAAAAACATTCTGCGTTTATGTCAAGGATTCTCATGATAGTTTCCAAGGGAAAATAATCTGTTTTGCCTATTAATGAGTACTTTATGAAGAAAGCGTTCCAAGCTGAATTTAAGTATCTTCTTAGGAATATAAATTTCTTCTAGCTTGGTCTGTTTAGAATCCACTCTCTGTTCTTAAGTATTATTTCTTGCTTTGTTTTGTTTTTTGGATTTGATCCCTTACTATTTTTTTTGTCTCTAGTCTAAAACTAAAATGAGATTTTGTATTTTTTGCATTGGTTTTGAAGGCTAGAGAACTCTACAGAACCTTTGTCCAGCATGTATTTTATTAAAACATAATACAATTTCTGCAGAAACTGTGGATTTGTGTGTTACTTGAAGAAATGTACTGAAAAGGATTGAAAAGTTAGTTACATTTACTGTTGAATAAAAGGTATGTTTTAGTGAGACCTGTAAGCAAAATACAGTAAAGCAGCAGATTGGCTATATTACTTTAAAGCATTGAACAAGTGAAACTAATAGTAGCTTTCATCCTTTAAATGCAATATACAGGATTTTTAATCTGCATGTTTACACATGAAGAGGAGACAATATCCATTTTTGTGTCTAAGTGGAATCTTTCAAAAAGAGATCTATATTTGCAGGAGGTCATATTTGATACAATTTTTTACCTAATGTAAAAGGATGCTGCAGGCAAAGGAGAACATACAATTTTAAAACCACTTTTCAAATAAACTCAAAATGGGTAAGCATCTATAGTTGACATGCACAATGAGTATTTTTTTGAGTGCAGCTTGATTCTGTCTTTATGGTCTTCCCTCTGCAAAGTGCAGAAGAAAGCTCAGTTACTGTAGGACATAAACAATGATTCGGGAGTTTTTGGTCTGTGCATGGTTTTTGTGATGTGGCTTGTTCTGTGCTAACCCCAGAACTTTGGCCAGGGGTTAAAAAGGGACAGGATAGCCAGGACTTCTTGCCATTTACTACTTTTTTTCCTTTTTCTGTGGATTACAGCATGAGGAAAGGTAACCCTTGTTCTTCTCCTTTCAAAAGAGAGGGTTACAAATTAGAGGACATCTGGGAAGACTTGTAAGTGGGAGAACGTGTTTGTGACCACATGTAGGCTGTGACATTTCAGTCTCTCTATAAACATCAAATAGAATATATTAGCTTAGAATGTTTCTGAATGAAATTTTCTTTTTTCTCTTACCAAATTACTTTTAAATGTGTGAATTGGTGATGTGCTTTCTCTTGTGAAAGCAAAATGAATATGTCATTATAAAAGTAGATTTTTGGCTTTTAATAACAAGCAATTTTTCAAGTTCCTAACCAACCCACTGAATGAATATTGTTAGAGGGTTTTTTTTTTTTAATTGGTTTTGGGGGACAGGCATGTAAAGAGTATGCTCTTACCCCATAGCTTGAGAGAGCTACTCTTCAACTGTATGAAAACCACTATTCTGTTTTTCTCTTGTTGCAAGACCACGAGTTATTGATGGCAAATCCACCTTCAGGTGACCCTGACGAAGTCGCAGGAGCTAAAATTAGAATCTGTAGTTCTCTTTCGATGCATGGCCACGCTACGCTGTCCATCCCTTCATCTTTGTCAGCATGTGGGAAGATTGAAAAGCCTTGTTCTCTAATGTTGGCAGTGTTACTGTAATTAAACATAGTTTGTGTCTTTATTTGAAAAAGGAAAAATCTTTTAAGAACCTGCGTGAGACCAAAGGCTGGTGAGAGGGACAAAGTCAGAACGTCTTGTTAATATGGGAAAGGCTTTTAGTAATGGGTATTCATAGTCAGTATCTTTCCTTGTTTTAAATCGCACTGGAACTGTTCAGTTTCTTTTTTTTCCCCCTCAGGTAGCACATCCCCTGATACGTAACCAGCTCGTGAATTACATTTACAATGGATTTTTGGTGCCAGTGATGGCTCCTGCACTCCATAAGGTCAGTGATGTGTGTAAGCACTACCCAAATTAAAAACAGGCAAAAGGAATATGGATGACCTCTCTGTAAAGATACTATTAGATGCATTGCTGATGGTGAGTTCAGTATAACTGAGTAAGTTTCTAGGCTGCCTTTCACACTGATATATCTATTCTTTCATTCCATACTTTCCATTTACACTATACAGATTGTTAAGCAGGTTTTGGTGGTTTTGTTTAAAATATTTAAAATTCTAGAATGAAATGAAGAGCTGGAACGCTTTTTTGTCCTAAGCTCAAATACCAGCAAAAAGCAATGACCTTTTAAACAAAATTTCAGCATGATAGACATGTTTCCATGAAGACTTTTTTCAAGTGACCTTTTCCAAAAGAAAATGTTCAGTCAAGAAGCATTCCACTAATTTTAGATAAGTTGGTAGTATTTTGTGTTTTCATATTGTAGTTAGTGGAATTATTTTCAGAAATTGGAGAAGAAATGGAGTTTGGTATCAATTTGCTAACATATTAAGATGCAGCTTATATTGCTTGGAAAAAAAATCATTTTTTTCTTTGTTGAGTTTTAGGTGTTATCCTTGACAAAATATTTCCATAATTTTGGTGAATTACTTTTTTTCTTCATTAGACTGCAAGAAATTACATTTCCAGCTATTGCAGAACATCTCAATTAACAGTCTATGTGGTCCTGAAAAGAAAATCTTATTTGAGGAGGAAAAAATAGGAATTGGTGGGAATAAAAATAAAGAATTTTTTGGATCTCCACCAGAACCAGCCAGGATAAGATTAATAAATTGCTTCAAAGGTCTGCTGATTTTTTACTAAGCCTACCAAACAGAAAGCAGTGCACGCCTTTCATTTCTGAGACACTAGTGAAACACTGTACCCTGCTTTCTAGTCTAGGACTTGTCTAGGCAGTGCACATGGTTGCTAGTGGTAAGTAACTACTTACTGGGAAAACAACAAGCAGTACAGAATCTCTTTCATTGATGGGGCAGACCTTGAACATTTGACAGCTTGGCGAGGTCTGAAATAAAATTTGATTGTGATCCAGATCAAGGCTGTAATCTGTCATTGAGATAGTGCTCTGTCTAAAGTATGGGAAGATGAACAATTAATATAGATTTAATTATAGTGTGAAGCTGAACTACTTTACATTCTCCATTGTAACTGTCCATGGGACAGTACAATAACTATTTAATCTTACTTATTTATTTTAATGGGACAAGACTGTAAAGATGGGCTGATGATATGCTGCAATTTACACCCCTCCTTACCTGGCTGTAGCTTTTTTCTATTCCTTTATCTTGATTTAATCCCTTATCAAGTCTGGGACTAGAATCTGAAGTGAAAAATTAACCAGCTTTAGGTCAAGATTTTGGCTGACAAGGGAGATGTCAGAATGTAGCCGTGGGATTCTGTTCTTAGTGAGTACTGGTTTTTCTTCTGATGTACTCAAGACAAAATTTTTGGTTTTTCAAATACTAATATTCAGCTGAATACCATTCCCATTGGTTATTAATTCTGCTAACCACCTATTGGCTTGATTGTTTTCCTGTTGATGTTACTTAAATCATTTAAAATATACTGTTCTAATCAGTTTTTTTGATATGATGGAAATGGTAAGAAATCGTATTTCTTTTGAAAATGGAGCTGTTGGCTGCTAACATACGTGAGCTTTAAGCCCAGATCTTTTCTGAGCCCTTACGTTCAGTTCATTCATTGTTGTTCCAGTAATGAACCTTTCCTTGCTTAATAGCATAACTTATGCTTTTTTCTCTTTAAAAATTAACTACTTCATATATTATAACTCCAAGCACATTTAATGGAGAAGATGGATTGCACCATCTAGTGGTTCTGATAAAAGGCTCTCACGTATGTGAGACCAAAACTCCATAGCAAAAGGAAAACAAGTAAATAGAGGCATGTTGGAGTTCTTCAGTCTTTCTGTGCTGTGCCCCACATTAGTTTAACAGAAAATGAAAATTTGGATTCTTGCTTTTGGGACGGATATTTCTGGGCTAAGACAGATAATTATGCTAGTCTTTCAAACGTGAAAAGCATTTCTAGTTGATGATGAGTTGATGAGTAAACTTTGAAAAACCCATCACCCATTCAGGGGCTTAACTGTTGTAATTAACTTTTGTCTTTCCATTTAGTAAAACAAAGAAAAATCTATGAAAGGCCAAAATGAGAGAAATCCCAGACATGCACCATGGGGTTTTTAACACAAAAGTTGCAATTTTTTTTCATCGAACACATTACTAAATACATCTTGATAATTATTTATTTTAACTCTTGATGAAATTGGTTTTGTATCCTAAAGTCTGCTTGTGGCTGAAGGTTTTAGTTTTTAGCCAGTCATTTATCATTTTGGATTAGGAAGGTAAATTTGTGGAAAATGAAAAAAGCAGTGAGAGGACATGATTGTTATGGGGATGTTTTCCTAACCTGCTCAGGTACATCTTATTTGTAGAGTTTAATTACTGGATTATCCAAAGATATGGATAGCTGCTTCTGATAACTCTTGGTAAATATTTATCTATAGCTGCTATATCAAAATCTAGAAGGAATCTGGAAGGAAGGATGGCAGTCCAAACTTCATGTGGGATTCAAGCCCTGAGGTACCACATCCAAGCTGGTACCCATCGTTCTAGTTTGATGCAGAATTCGGAAGGGAGGTGAGCTTCTGGCTCTGCACTTGAGTGGATGAATATTGGGTTGGCACGCTACTTCAGATCAGCATGCTATGTGTTCTGTTCTAGTTTTCCTTCAAGAAATAGATGTTTGAGGGCTTTGCAGTGAGATGAAGATTTGTCATTTTTGCAAAGACAACTGTAGTCAAGAATGCAGATACATCTAGGAAAGAAATCTTCAATCTTTTGAGGTCTCAATGTGATATAATTTGATTTCAGGGAGAAAAAAACCCATAAGCAATGTAAAACACTGGACTATCAAACAACTTTTGATGAAAGTAGTGTGGCTTTTTAGAATTTCAGTATGCGGTCCTAAGCCTTGAGTTAGGTATATACATGATCTTGAAATGTCTGTAACATTTATGGGCCTATGTGGTAAGCACTGTCTTTTTAAATTTTTGTAGGTTGTATCCATATATATAGTGTGTATATAGTTCACTGTGCGAATGAAATGAGTACAAGAGTGCTGAGGATAGAGACGTGTTCTTGTGTATAGATTGGGGAGCAGGAGACAAAAATATTTGGCTTAGTGTCATTATATGGCTTTTTTCAGCTGATGAAGCTGGTATGTGGTTGCAAAAAATTAACTAGTTTTAAGTTTTTGCTAGTGAAGGAACTTCCAAATTAATTGAATGGGCTGACTAGCTAGCTTGAAATGACTTGTTTTTACAGGGAATGCTATATGAAGATTGTTTAGATAACTGATTAACTGTGGTGTGCTTTAAAAATACAGATGTTCTTTAAGTTTAGGACTTCTTAACTTCGTTTTTCAAGGATAAATATCCTAAATATAGCGTGTTCCTGTAGCCTGATTTACACCTGGTCTGTACTTGCCCCTTGTCACTTTATGTTGGTTATCCCACCTATCCACCTAATGAAAAGCTGACAAAAATTTTCATGTCAGATATTATATATCAGCACATTGCTGAATGGGTCAGCAGATCCCAGATTTGTATTATGTTGCTAGGGCCATGCATTAAAGGCTACAGCGAATAGCTCTTTCTAGTCCTTTGTTTGGATGGTATTGTGCTTTTTACAAGAGGGTTACTTCCTTGACTTCTGACATCTGAGTTTCTTGAGAAATTGAAACAGGTAATTCACTGACATAGTTCAGCACGGTTTGTCCAGGTGTGCTTTATGCAAGTTAACAACATCCATATATCTGTATAGACTCAGTTAAAACCAGAAAAAGTCAAATATTTTGTCCCATTAAAACAAAGAACCAAAGAAAAGGTTAATTTGGTGGCTTTTTTTGCAGTAAAATCTTATGATTTAGACTTTGCCTAAGCCATCTTTTCTTAAATCTCAGACATATATACTAGAAACAATAAAAATGAGATTATCTGGCAGAATCCATTACACGTCAGTTGCAACTTGAAATTATGCAATTCTGGCATGTATATTTTTCCTTAGCTTGTGGTACTTAAGGAAGACTATTTGGCAGAAGGTTTAATTCTGCTTAGGAACAGAGCCATTCTTGCTTCATTTTCAAAACTATCTTTTTAGAGCTCAATCAAAAAAAAAAATTGGGTCTTCTGAGGCCAAATCTTATAATGGCCCAGGTAAGCAAATGGGGCTAATTTTGTCTTCAGTTAAAATCTAGTTGAAACCCCAGGGTGGATTTGGAGTAACCGTATTGAAGTGTAAGGACCCTTTCTGGTTCTGCTAGAAGCTATGTTGCCTAGTTTTGAAGAGTCTTTATTTGATAGTAGAAAATGTTTATTTACCATATTGTCCTAGACAATTAAAGCATTATTGTGGAAATCTGGTCAGTGAAGTTCTCTTCAGGAGGTCTTTAATAAGCATATATTTTTGAAATCAAAACCATGTGCTAGTTAGTTAAGAGCTTCATTGTGTTATATACTATATTATGTCATTTTGAGACGAGTGAGGTTGGTTATATATATCTTTGTCCTGTAATCTCACATGATTTAATTTATATTTGATATTCAGAGAATTTGGGTTACAAAGATAGCTATTCTGAACATTTTAAGCATTTATGTAATTTGTCTATTTTCAATTTATTAAAGACTGTACTAAGAAAATTTGACAAATTATATGCTAAAGGCAAATTTTAAATTTCTTAATATTTACTGCTACAGTACAGGGCACCTAATTGCTAGTTATAGTATAATTATTGCTGAGGGAGCTGGCAGATGTCATTACTAGGCCACTCTTGATCACCTTTGAAAGATCGTGAAGATCAGGAGAGGTGCCTGAAGACTGGAAGAAAGCAAATGTCATTCCGGTCTTCAAAAAGGGCAAGAAGGAGGACCCAGGGGACTACAGGCCTGTCAGCCTCCCTCCCTGGAAAAGTGGTGGAGCAGCTCATCCTGGACACCATCTCCAAGCATATGAAGGATAAGAAGGTGATCAGGAGTAGTCAGCATGGATTCACAAAGAAGAAATCATACTTAACCAAACTGATAGCCTTCTGTGGAGTGGGTGGCTGGGTAGATGAGGGGAGAGCAGTGGATGTTGACTACCTTGACCTCAGTAAGGCTTTTGACAGTGTCTCCCATAACATCCTTATAGGCAAGGTGAGGAAGTGTGGGCTAGATGAGTGGACAGTGAGGTGGATTGAGAACTGGCTGAATGGCAGAGCTAAGAGGGTTGTGATCAGTGTCACAAAGCGTAGTAGGAGGCCTGTAGCTAGCGGTGTCCCCCAGGGGTCAATACTTGGTCCAATATTGTTCAGCTTATTCATCAGTGACCTGGATGAGGGGACAGAGTGCACCCTCAGCAAGTTTGCTGATGATACAAAACTGGGAGGAGTGGCTGATGCACCAGAGGGCTGTGCTGCCATTCGGAGGGACCTCACAGACTGGAGGGATGGGCAGAGAGGAACCTCATGAAGTTCAACAAAGGCAAATGTACGGTCCTGCACTTGGGGAGGAATAACCCCCTTACACCAGTACAGGCTGGGAGCTGACCTGCTGGTAAACAGCTATGCAGAGAAGGACCTGGGGGTCCTGGTGGACAACAAGTTGACCATGAGCCAACAGTGTGCCCTTGTGGCCAAGAAGGCCAATGGTATCCTGGGGTGCATTAGGCAGAGCATTGCCATCAGGTCGAGGAGGTGATGCTTCCTCTTGACTCAGCCCTGGTGAGGTCGCATCTGGAGTGCTGTGTCCAGTTCTGGGCTCCCCAGTACAAGAGAGACATGGAGCTACTGGAGAGAGTCCAGCGGAGGGCTACTAAGATGAATAAGGGACTGGAGCATCTCTAGCATGAGGAAAGGCTGAGAGAGCTGGGGCTGTTCAGCCTGCAGAAGAGAAGGCCGAGAGGGCGTCTTATCAATGTGTGTAAATATCTGAGGGGGGGAGGGTTTAAAGGGGATGGGGCCAGACTTTTCAGTGGTGCTCAGCAATAGGACAAGAGGCAGCGGGCACAAAGTGAAACACAGGAAGTTCTGTCTGAATGTGAGGGAAAACTTCTTTACTGTGAGAGTGACTGAGCACTGGAACAGGTTGCCCAGAGAGGTTGTGGACTCTCCTTCCTTGGAGGTTATTTAAAAGCTGCCTGGACAGGGTCTTGGGCAATGTACTCGAGGTGACCCTGCTTGGGCACGGGTGTTGGACTAGATGATCCCCAGAGGTCCCTTCCAACCTCAACCATTCTGTGATTCTACTTGGAAGGTTTGTTTTAATCCAGATAATGGAAAATTGTTTTTTAGTGTACATAGTTGCTGATGGCCAAGTGAACAGAACTGCTTTATGGCAGCACTGGCATGATCCTGTGAGACAGGCTCTGTTAGATGGGCCTTGGTTATGTTGCACACTAACCCATCTAAATGAAAACCAGCAACACAGTATGCTACTGTGATAATTTGTTAATGCTTATTTGATGATTACACAGCTCAGCTAGAGGGAAATGACCTGTGAATTATACTATACAGATCAGAAAATAGTCCGCTGCAGCACCACTGTGTCTTAAATGCATCTTTATAAATAGCCTGAAAGAATGTCAGTTTCCATTTAGAAATAATACCATCCTTTGCCTTACTGCAAAGCATTTGGACAGCTGATGTTAAAAGGTGTAAACCAGATGTTACTGGAAAACTTAGAATAGATTTATGCTTTGGAGAAGCCTGTCAATATTTGCAAAACCTAGTTTTGCTACAGAATGGAGGTGTTAAAAGTGCCATTCACTTTTCGCATAAACTGCTGTAGTTCTGTTGATAAACTGGTATAAATTGAAGCAGTTCATAAACTTAAGCTGATGGAAGTTGAAGCAGTTCTGGTTTCTGCATCCCCCTGTGCAAACCTTCTCCTCTGTCCCTGATGCAGCTTGCCCCCCGCCTCTCTTTTGCCAGGGCAAACGTCATGTGGGGGACTGATTGAGGTTAAAACTCACCTTTATTTCCTGGATAACTTTAACCTGGATCAGTTCCCTGAGCCAATCCACTGTGCAGTGAAGTGAAGCATGAACACTTCTGCCAGGACAAGCAGGGAGCAAGAAGTTGAAAATGAACAGAAAGGAGAAGAGGGTGGGGATGGATGAATCTTTTGTTAGTGTAAGGGTGGGCTTATTTGGTTTGAAGCTGCACCTGGGTCGAGGATAAGTTCTAGTCAGAACGTTCCTGGGCCTCTTCAAAGGCAATAGGAAATCCTTCAGGGAAGGAAGGTGGGAAGGAAGGGAGGAATCATGATAGGCCTATTTCAGTAAGAGGGCCAGAAGCTGTAAATTAGAAAGTATATTGTGTGGATCCCAAGGGAAAATAGCTAGTAATAAAGAATCAGTGCAATTGGTCTAAGACAGTGAGTGTAATATATTAAACTGACGCTTGCAGTGACAGTAATTTCTGGCTCTGCTATTACTTGGCACAGTGACTTGTGAAAACTGGATCTCTTTCCAGTGTTCTGCCTCACCACCTAATCAGTCATCAGAGGAGGCAGGAAAAGGTTTGCTAAAAATTATTCCATAGTTAGAAAAGAGTATTAGAATGCTAAATGTGGCTTTCTGTTTTCAGTAATCTCTAATCAAATATCTGTCTGGCTATGAAGACTCTTAGATGGTCCCTTTTATAGAGGACTACATCTTTAAAAATATCTGTAACAACCGGTTGTTGTAAAGAAACATATGTGGATGAGGTTTTTACATGAAAATCTTTAGATACACACTTTTTTTTAAGTGATATCTTTAGATAAATCCTCTAAATATATACATATATTTTCAAGAATTTCAACAACTTTAATTGTTACAACTATGGATAATAAAAATAGAATAGGTAGAATGCTTGTCTGATAAATGTAATGGATATAGATTTTTCTTTCTTTTTTGACCCTACAACTTTGTCCTAAGATAAGAGAGACGCTGGTCTTATACATTACTGAGTAGTTTTAATAGAAAGGAACTAAATCAAAGGATGCTGCAGATGATTTTTATATATACTTTTGTGGCAGTGATGGATTTTAATATTGCTGAAACACCTTTATCAGAAATGCATTTTGAAATTTACTGTTCAGTGAAAGACTTCTTTTAGAAAACTCCTATGTCATAAATTTATTCATCTCCCTATGTTATGATGTTCATCTTGATACTTGAATTATCAGAGGTGAAGAATTTTCAAATTAAGTATGGTATTTGTGGACATGTGAAGGTTTTGGGTTGTGTCTTACTATCCTTTCAAAAATGTTATCTAGATTCAGTTCTGAGGGCTAGCTGAAAGCTTACTTGGATAAATTATACTGAAGTCTATGTTTCAGTGAAATTCTTTTTGTAAGCTACCTCAGAATTTGACTGTAGTGGACATTGTGTACCTGGGTATTAAATGTTTTCTTCTCCGGGAACATTTATTCTTTTGTTTTTCACCTAAGTACCCATTTGGATGTATTACAAAGGATTTCCATACTTTCTCCAAATCTGTCTCACAAGGCATTAGTTTAAAGAGAGGTGACCAGCAGGTAGCCTGAATGAAGCTTAATGCCTTGTTTTGATACGCAGTAGAAATGGTAGAAAACAGAAGTTCTCAATAAAAACTGCATAAATTGAGTAATTCTAACTTTCAGTACTCATTGTATTTTATATAAACTGATCTGTAGAACAGGTTTACACAGGTTTTTGCCAAGGGTTTTTGCCAAGGCTGGCTTTCGCCCAGTGTGGCTGATTTCTCCAAGGTCCTTTTCCAGTTAATGGCGAAATAGTGGATTTTTCTGGAGCAGGTGCACATACCCCCATTGAGGAAAATGAAAATTAGTCTCATGGAGCTAAAATTAGCCTTTCCTAATACTTATCTTGGTGTCTCAAGTCTTTAGAAGTTACACTTGCTGTCAGAAATAATAAAAAAGGGGAAGCAAACCAAGGATGCAAGATAGGAAAATATGGTACCATCGTAAAACCCACAAATGTCTGCTTGCCAGGTTAATGGATTTTTTTTTCCTGAACTGTATGTGTGGCTTTTGTTTCCGATGCAGAAGAGCAATATTTTTGTTGGGTTTATTCTTGTTAGAAAGTGGAGGAGTCATCTCTGTGCTGGTTCTTACGTGCAAGCTGTGCGCAGTGGCACACTGAAAGAACACGGGAACTTTTACAACACGGTAGCATTAAAACTGCTTGGCATGGCATTAACTTGCCTGCTTTGAGCATTGTGCAGCGAGCTGCTGTATAGCTGCTAGCTCCATTTATTGCAGAAGTTTGAAGGTGTTTTGTGAGTAAGGCAGTGCTTGAAAAATGAAAAAAGTTTCTTAGGAACCCATTTTAAATCCTGAAAGAACTTACCATTTCTTAGCCTCTTTCTCGGAAAATGGCTAAGCAGATTCAGCTGTATCTTTCTGAAGAAGAACTAAAATTTAGGCGTGATGTGGCATCCTGCACAGAAAACTTGAGTTTAAGCAATTAAGATTTAACCAGGTTATAAGTAACTCTGTTGTGAAATATTTAGACTTCCGATCTTTAGTTGGTGCTGCTAGCTCTAGGGAAGCGTTGGCTACAGCAAATGTGATTTTCTTTTTATCTAGTCCCCAAGCTGTTAGGAGCACTGAAGAGGATGTCAGTATTGAACATTTCTTTTCTAAAGTAGTCTCTAGCTGGCTTCCTCCAGAGTGCTCTGCGGTAGTGTTTCGTTCATGATACTCACTCTGAAAAGCATATGGGTTTCCCTTAGTGATGTAAATGTAGAATGAGTTGCCTGAAGAGCATTGATTTCATAAAAAGGTCACTGCCCTTGTGAATCTGCTGGCTTTTCTTTCATTTACAGTTTCAGTATTTTATACATATACATAGGCCAGTTCCTCTGCTGTTGCTGCGCATTTGAGAAGCCCACAGGCCAAGTGCATGCTTCATTTTCCCTGCAGAGGATGAAGGAGAAGTGACACAGATGCATAAAATGATTACTTCTGCCTGACCTTTTCTTGGCAGAGGTTTTGAACTCTCCGCTGAGCTGTATGCTGTCATTATCATGTCACATGATGGATTTCTGGCTTTTTGCTTTTTACCGTTTGCTGCTGTAAAAACAAACAAACCTAAAAAGGCTCGTTCTCAGGGCAGCAGTCGGCAGCTTTTGTCAGGGAGCCCTTCTTTGTCGCCCCAGAAGTTCCCGCACCTTTTGGCCCTTTCAGAGAAGGGAGCTCGGCTCCAACCAGAAACTACTTGCTTAATTGCACACCACTAACTTGTTTCCTGAGCAAGTTTTTAGGGTGGTTGAAATGTGGCCATAGTCCTATGGAGAAATGTGCGCGCGGGCATGTTTGTAACCGTTTTATCAGATTGTTTACAGCTGGGAATGATCTGAGCTAAGGCTGCAGTCACGGTCTTAATTCTGGCACTTCATCCCTTTGGAGTCCTTCCCCTGGTACCTCGATGCTGTTTTACTCGACGTTTGTGGGGGAAGCAGGAGCAATGAGTTCATAAACTGTGTTCTGAGTTAGGGTATATGTTAATAGATGTTCTTTGAAAGGACTGTATTTGTATTTCTGTTTTGAGTAGCACTGGACATATAACTATAGATCTCAAAAATGTTTCTAGCTGTTTACCTAGTTTTACAAAGTTCACAGAGTCAGTGAAAACATGCTTTTTTCCTTTCCTTTCACTATTATGCATTAATGTTTGATTTTGATCAAACTTAATGCGATAGGCCAAGAAGGTGAACGCACGTATTTCCCATACTGGTGAAATGTTTGATTATAACAGCTTTGCTGATGGTTTGCTTCTAAAGACAAAATATGCAAGTAGTCTACTGTTCATATTAAGGATTTTATTGCTGAGTATGAGAATGAAGCCTCGGAGAATGAGTAAATGAGCTTAACGTTAGAGCTGCTCTGTGTTGTCCTCATCAGTGCCTCATCTCCGTGAGGTTTGCAGGCTGTATACAGCATTCCTATGTTCTGTGTAACTAGCCAGAAGCAGCTTGTGATCTTAAATGCTTTAAAGGGAACATTGCAGCATGACATTACTGTGTATGTAGCTAACATGAAGCATAATGGAACAGGGATTTTAATATTTACAGCATGTTACGTAAATGCTGCCCTTCTGAGTATTTTCTAAATCCTCTTAGCTCTGGAGTGACAGCTTTGATTCTTTTTTTAATAAAATCAGTCTTTTCATTTATCCAGCTAAGTTTGGTAAACAAAAGATTTTTAATACTTCCTTTCATACAGGCAGATTCTTGTATTTAAGGGTTTATCTCGGTACACTTAAGCTTATTAGGTTTCTGTGCAACTATTTTTAAAAAGCTGACTTTGCAACAGCAGCGCATGGTGCAGAGGTGGCCTTTGCAATTCTTTGTGCCTTGCCAGTGCATACTGTCAATAGATAAGCTCCCAAGGATTGCATTAAGCAAAGCAGTGTGGGTTATCCAAGCGATATGCAAATATCACCTGGATATTTGAATTGAATTTTGATATACAAATACTGAATAGTGAAGATTGTCTTCCGCTTGTGTGTTTGTGTATGTATGTGTATACACGAAAGAAGTTTTAAAAACTTGAGTGAGATGAGGAATTGAGGTGCTGTGGGGAATAAAAAGCAAAAAGATAATGGCAAAATTCTGCATTGACATGAGGCTTTTTTTAAAGATCTAAAACCCTGAGTCTGCACTGTGTTTTGATTTTGCTCTGTCATTTATTTTTCATAAGGTGGCAAATGCAGGTGTTCATGGTGACCGAAAATGCTTCAAAGAATGGCAGGAGTGTGTTGGAAAAGAGCTGCAGAAAGGTGGTGGGGAGTTTCTAGCATGGTTCGGCTCGTTGCATTTCAGCATGTATGAGATTTGGGGTGCTAGTTTGGGGGGTTTTGGTGCGGAAGAACGGCAGAGATAAACAGGTTAAATGCTGAAAATCGCTGACCTTGTGAGTAAGTCAAAGGCATGCTACTTTGTAGATTTAAAAACAAGGATCTCGAAATACCTTTATGGCAGTGTTATGGAGAGCTTAGAGTGGGTGGGTGGGCATTGGGTATTGTATAGTTAGAGAGGATGGAGGAATATTTTGTGTACAATATTTTTGCATTTATCTTGTTTTGGCTTGTAGGTGACTGTGGAAGAAGTGATGACTACTACTGCATACCTGGATCTCTTCTTGCGTAGTGTTTCAGAGCCAGCTCTCCTCAAGATTTTCCTCCGTTTTATTTTGCTGCACCGACATGAGAATGTGCACATCCTAGATACGCTTACAAGCCGAATCAACACACCGTTCCAGGTAAGGCAAGCAGCAGGGAAGCAGTTCATGTACCAGCATGGATGTAGGTTAACGACTTAACTGGGAGATTCCCCTTATTCAATGGGGATCTTTTAACTAGGAATCTAAGCGGGCGGGGGGGGTGTTGTTTTTTCTTTGCTTGTTTGCTGGCATCTAGCTACCTTTGTACTGAGAAGTTGATGAATACGTGGGGTGGCTTTATGCATACAGGCAAATGGGATAGAGGGAGATAGGGGCTTCTGGGAGTCTAGATTCTGCTAGAAAACTAAAAGTAAATTTGGAAGCCTTTTTATTCTGGATATTGCTATATTAGTGCTGCCATGGATAACTCATCCGTAGGATATATAAATATACTTGGGGTGTGAGGAGCATTTTCGGTCATTGGAACTTTTCCAAGCAACGTTTTTAAATAATCTTTGTGGGAGATGATGGGAACTTTGTAAGAATTTCTCCAAATTGCTCAAGTTGTGAACTGCAGTATTGCCAATATATTTCTCAGGAATCAAGTATGTATTGTTACAGCATGTTTGCTTAACTGTGGTGGTGTCTGCTTCCTTGCTTGATTAAGAGAAGGCACTTATTTGTTCAAGTGATCAGATTCCTGCTTCCTTTTCTTTGCCTTCGCTGCCCTGCAGAGTTGAGGTTTATCTCAAATGTGCAGTGAGGCCATCCTTAGCATATGCACAGTGCACCACAGTAGCTGGAGAGCTAGCTGACGGAGATACTAGAGATACCTTTGCTAACAGGATGATCTTCTGGCAGAAAAAAGAGAATACCCGCTGTGTTGGACTACCCTTCTGAGCCTTTTCTTGGCTGGCACTCTTGGCTGAATCTTATGTGATGCACAGCTTCGTGGATGAAATACAGAGTATTGTTTTAGCCCAAGTACAGGGGAAGCCAGAACGCCAGCATGTGCGTTAAAATTGTGTATTAGGGAGAGTAGTTTTGTCTGAAATTTGTTTAGAAATGTAAGTCCATGCAGGTATGAATACATGCTGCTATTACTGCATCTCTAAGGTGAATTAACTCTGAAAACTCGAACCAGCTTCTGTAGACAAAAAATGCAAATGCTGTTGTCTCTGCTAATCATAATTACTGTTCCATAAGCAAAGGAAATGAGAATTGTAAAGAATTCTCCAGCCCTGAGCAACTTAGGATCTCAGCCAAAATGGTTCTGTGATACTAAATGAGTTTTTTGCGGTATAGGTTGGCCAAATGCAAAATCCAGAACTGCAGTCTTCTGTGGGTTTCCATAGCACAAAAGCTGCATACGTTATTACTGCTGAAAATGCTTATTAATAATTCACAGGATTAAATTTATGTGCAGACAGGTGGCCAAAAGCACTTATAAAAACACTGCCTTCTTTATCTCATGATACAACGTTTTTCTTTTTATGAAACACAAAAATAGACTAGCTTTATTTCTTCGGATGAATCTTGTGTTCTCGTTTTTTTTCCAACCATATTGCAAACTCAACTGCAACTCCCTAAATACAAGAACATTTAAGAAAGTAATTTGGATTATTTCTAGCAGTCTTTTGAACTCTCACAGCATGAAGAATGGTTAGACTTGGCTCTCAGTAAATTTCACAGAGGAAACAAGAATTCCTGCTTCCTCCCCCGTCTGCCAGCTAAAACATACCTTTCCATGAAGGATCTGATTTCTTCCAAGAGCTTGTCTTACAGGTCGTCATCTCTGCCCTCACGTTCCTATGAAGAATTCCATTTCTGGTTATTTCTTCCTCCCTTCCCCTTTTACTTAATCCATCTCTTTTTGTAGATACGAGATCTTGGACTAACTAGGCTGACTCTCCTGCTGGCTCCTCGTAGGAGTGGTGGCAGGGCAGTAAGTTTGAGCTCCGCTTTGCCTCGTAGCAGGCCAGCCACTGACTGCTCCCCTGCTTCTCCTTGCTCTGTGCCTGCCTGGTGAACAGGCTCCGCTTTACTACCTGTGCCCTTCTCCAGATCCCAGCTGGCTTTTTGAAAATGGGGCTCATTCACTTTCTCTCGTTTTTTTTCCAGTTTGGTTATTGAACTAACACCCAGAGAATCAAAGAAACTTTTGCTTATCATAGGCTATCAAGTGACCTTCATTTAAACTTTGCTATTTAACTGTTCCAAAGAGATACTTACCAAGTAAGGAAAAATATATATATGTGCATATATTTTCATGAAATTGGAGCACTTACCTGTCTTCGTCACCATGAAGAGCTGATCATCTTGTAGGGGAATCACTTAAGACTGACAGAGGGAGTTTGAGATGGTGAAACAAAGGGTCTTTAAGTAGACAATTTAGAGAAAAAGTGGCTTGGAGAGAGGAACATAGCAGCATGCTGTTGCAGAGCAGAGCATTTTAATAGTAGGAATAAAGAAAGTGATTGCAGCAAAGAGGAGGAATTCCATGATTTAAAAGAGAAGCCATGTCCGGGAAGGATGGTAGACTTAATTCTGATGGCATTCCAGAGAACACTTGGTGACTGAAAAAATGAGGCAGGAAAATATCTAGAGCTTTCTCTTTACTTTGTTTTGATCTGTTTCTGTTGTTTGCTACTGAGAAGTGCAATTAATTTCACAGGCCCTATGTTGATTACGCGATTTTACTTCTTATTGGTATACATGCCAGAAGGGGCAGGTTGAAACACCAAGCTGAAACTCTGTGAAGGGGTCATTTTACAATAAATAGTTCTCAGAAGAGTCAGCCTGGTCCTGGAGTCAGCTGTGAGATATTGTTTCCAGGAAAAAGCAACAGACAGGAGACTGTACCCAAGGAAGAGGCAGGGGAAGTGATGGTGCTGTGGTCCGTGAAAACCAACGGGAAATTAGGACTTATGCCTCTACTATATTAGACACATCTCTTCAGTTTAGCAAGTGTCCAGCAGCTAGAAATGTACTGTACAATAGCTTTCAGAGGAGTTGTATGTCTAGTTAGTGGCCAAAAAAGCCTGTAGAATTCCAAGTTTCTAGTCTCTCCTGTGATTTTTGCCTCTGCTGAGTTTGTGACTGCTGAAATACCTGGCTAGGGGTATATTTTGATCACACCTTTACCAAAAAGGCAAGTGTGCAGTTCTGGGGAGGATCCTATTTTTCTTTCCTTTCTTCTCGTCTCGTAGAAAGGAGCTTCATGCCTTGCTATGGTTCCCAGCCATTGAAGTGACCTGTAATGCTGGGTTGGCTGGGTAAAGTGGGACTTGGAGCACTGTTCCATGTGGAGTAATTCTGATAAATGTGAATTGTTTAGTCCTGACCTACGTCAGCACATGAAGATATAGATACAGAAATACTGAGGTATAGAAGCACTCAGCTTCTTAGTGCGCAGAACACTAACCATTTCTTATACCTAAAACAACAGAAACTTGATGTTGCTTTTAAGTTTCCTTTCAGGAAAGACCTTTAGCTTATTCAAATTATATAGCAGAGGTAAAATATAATACTTTATTTTCCAAGTTACAGGGTTCACTTCATGATGAATTAAACTAAATTACTAAATTAGAAAAAAAAATTGAAAAATATTAAAGACAGGTAAATTACTGCTTTCTGTTCTATACAAGTTAATGTTAATACCTTTGTAAAGAATATCTTTTTTAATACCTTTGTAAAGAATATCTTTTTAATACCTTTGTAAAGAATATCTTTTTAAATAGCTTTTTTTTTAAAAGGAAATTTCTGGATTGCACATATTTTGTTGAAATATATCTCAGTATATGTATAGCTCTAGACAGCTTAATAAAATCGCATAGGGGCGCTGACAAAATGAAATAGCATACTTGCAGTGTCTTATAAAGCATTACGTTCTGGCTGAGCCATTCTGTATTGCAGAATGCAGGGAAGATTGGAAAGGTTCAACTTCCAGATCAAAACCTAACTGTGTTTATTATTTTCCAGCTCTGCGTGGTCTCTTTGGCATTGTTCAGAACGCTCATTGGCTTACATTGTGAAGACGTGATGTTACAGCTAGTTTTAAGGTAAAGCCCAAACTCCTTTTTCCATCCTCATTCTGAGACATATAGTCTCCAATAAGCCTATGGATGTAGGACTAGATGAGAATTCTCCAAAAGAGGACAAATCCAAGCAACTGGAGAGATGAGAATATTTACGATTCTGACAAAAGTACACCAGACCTGAAGAAGTGTGATTTACATCCCGCGATCGTCAGGAACAACAGATTTTTTTTTGTGTGATTTATTTGTATAAAAGTGAGAGAAGACAAGCCAAGAATGATTATCACCTCCAAACTGCTTATTCCCTGATTCTAAATGTATAATTCTTCTCTCCTGCATGTTTTCTCTTGTGTATTGTACACTGTGATACACAGCAATATACATGTTCGCAGCTTCTACCTTTTTTGTTGTTTTTTTCGGCTTCTTTGATTCCTCTCTCACACAGGAATACTTCAAATTCTTAAACTCTTGTACGTAGATTATTATGTAATGTACTAAATACATTGTTTATTTTTGTTTTTAACCGATTGTTCCCTGAGTTGCATAAGAACACTCAATTGTATTTTTGATGGGTGTATAAGGTTAGAATTGTTTTTTTATTTAGATGTACTAGTGGAACTAAATCAGACTTAACACTATAGAACATGTGGATGTTTCAGATATCTGTCTGCCTTCTTCTCATAGGCCTTAAGGTGAGATTTGCTATAGCTCTGGCTGTTGTGCCTGAGAATGTTGGTAGGACCTCTGTGAACTCAAGTATGGCAGGTCTTTCCTGCTAACTGAGTCGAATGCTGTATTTAATCTTCTGTTTGTTTTATTTAAGGAATCTTTTATAATTTGTTTTCATTTTAAATGACAAAACATCGGCCTGGTTAACACTCAGGCTCTTAATGAAGTGCTCTAAAAATGTTAAACAAAAGTGCTCTAGGAAAGTTAAACATGAGAATGTGCTTCCTCTGTTCCTCGTTCTCCCAATAGTCATTCCCTCCTCTGCCCCAGAGCTCAGTCTTGATCTATTGCAGTAAAACACCTTGACAGCTCTTCCCTCCCTTTTGCTGGTTGCTTGCCTGGCACATGTAAACTGACTCTTTCTGGATTTTGCAGAAAAACGATTAAAATAAGGGTTTGGGGACGTAACTCATTCATGTTGGGACCAAACTGCTCTGCTAGCCATTGACACATGCGCATCCTATTCTTCTCTCACCTCTTCTTACAGCAGGTTTGCTCTGACCTGCAAAGGACTGTTTTTTTCCCCATTCTGATGCAGCTAATTATCTACTCTACTTGACCGTTCCTCATCAAACGTTAGTTTCACACTGTACGGAGTCAGGGTTTCATGCTCTTGAGAGGTTTAGAATTTGGATCACTGTCAAGATATTCTATCCTTTAATCTCGAGAAAGAAAGAAGGTAGGAAAAGAATTTTGAATGTTGTTGCTTTCTCAAACATGAAAGGACGATGGAGTAATGCCAGGCTCTGCTGTTTCAGGTATCTGATCCCATGTAACCACATGATGTTGAGCCAGCGACTGGCTGTGAAAGAAAGAGACTGTTACTCAGTATCTGCTGCTAAACTGCTTGCTCTCACACCAGTCTGCTGCTCCACTGGGATCACCTTGACTCTTGAAAGCCAGGAAAAAGCCTATATCCTCTGGACAAAGGCAGCACAAACTAAAGGTATTTGGTGCTCAGGTAAACAGCAGATCATGAACTGAGTTTGGTTTGGTAGCAGCTCATTTTGGGAGGGGGGCAGAAGGGAGGGGAATGTAGTGAGCAACAATGTACTGGGCAATTAGGCTGGAGTTGGAAAGCTTATTTAGTTCCTTCCTTGTGTCCAGGTCTATTGAAACTTTATTTTACAGCTTTCCAAGTTGAATATGCATTCAGGGAAGCAATATAGAGATTCATGACTTACTCTTGCTGCTTCAGAGGTCACTAGTGTCTTAGGGATTGAATGTGGGCTGGTCTCTCAGAAATCCTGAGTTACAATGCACTTTTCACAGCAAGAACAAGTCATGTGTGATTTATGAGTAGATCTCTCAGTCTCTATGCTTTTGATCTTCCTGCCTTACTGGGTGTTTGAGACTAAAGACTCCACTTGCTGTGTCTTAGTCACCACTTTGCTAGAGAACTTTTCTGTTGTTTCATGGTATGAATAATTTTCTTATTTACTTTCAGATTCTTGCAGAGGTACTTCTGAATCCACCTGCATTGTGGAATGTGGAAGAGCTGTGGACATCAGCTACCTGCAGTACCTGTGGGAAGCTCAAGAAGCCATCCTTCAGTGTCTGAAAGACTGCAAGGTTTGGTCTGCCTTTTATGATGGAGAAAATCCTGATCCAGACACCTTTATCCAAACGCTTGCTGAGGAGAACAGTAAAGATGTGGAACACCCCATGTTTCACCTCCAGCAAAGGACACCTAGCATGTGTAGCTCCTCTCAAATAACTCCGTTCAGTGAGAAGATGCAGTTGGAGCTGGAATGGGATGATAGCTATGACACAGGGATTTCTGCTGGTTCTGATGTGAGCTCACCCCATCCATATGATGATCAAGGAAGCACAGAAATGCAGCTACCTGCAGAGCCACCAAAACACATTCAGGAGATGAAGAAAAATGCAATCATGCTCATCAAAGGATCTTACATAGAGGAATCAGATTTTCAGGACGATGTTATGGTTTACAGATTATGTGCCCAGAAGGATGCTCAAGATGATGACAACTCTGAGAAGAAAACTTTAAATGTAGCCAGAAAACATCGAGTTGAAAGCCAGACTGTTAACAATGGGCCTCTTGCAAACAGCCAGCTGGAAATGGACTTGGATGAACACAGTAAGAGAAATTCAAGCTTGACTCAAGGTATAACAAAAGAACAAACAAACCAGAAAATGATTGCGGTTGATCCACAGCCAGACTTGGAGTTGAAACCTGCTCCTCAGGATGCAGATCGTAACTTAAACATACGACTGCTGAGCACAGATGGTGAGGATTTCATTGCACAGTATGACAAAATTATTAAGGAACTGGATCCAAACAGTGCGAGCCTGGAAGAACAGAAGTTGGGCACTCCTGGTCCCGTGTCTCCAGCAGAAGAGGAGGAGGACTTTGAGAATTTCTCAGCAGACACGCCTTCTGCAGAAAGCATGTCATCTCCCTTTGGACCAAAGGAGGATTTTTTTCCCAAGCATGCTGCCAGGAGCCAGAGTGCTCCATTTACAGGTGGAATGTCCTGTTAGTTACATGCATAACAAATGTCAAGGTCCAGTGATGAAAGGTGGCCAAAGGAGATCCCACTGGGCAGCACAAGTCACAAGTGTATAGAGCAAGTTCTGGCACCGAACAGGGTACAGCCCGTGTAGCTGAGGCTGGCCCAAGGAGAATGAAAGAGTTGGAACATAAAAGTAGAGCAATCAGTGTAGTGACAGTAAATGGTGGTTGCTCAGTTCTTTTTTTGGCCGCTTTATCTTTTGTAATTGTTTAAAATCTGGAGATGGGATTATGTTGCTCGTATGTCAGACCTCCTCATCCTAGGAGAAAAGTCCCCTGTTGAAAGGGGAATGGAGAAACTGTTCTGCCCAGGTTACCTCAGAAATATTTGTGGTGGCTTTTACTTCTGATGCTGCAGGTGTGGTGTCATGTTGCCATTTTTTTTCTCTGCTATTTCATGTTTTAGCACGAGGTGGCAGCACTGGTGCCATTTGGTGACAGCACTGGTGCCATTTCTGGGCATGCCTGTCTGCAAGCACCGTCCTGGCATCCTGTTGTTCCAATGTCAGGGCTGCCCTTCCTGTTGGCACACTTTGTTTCTTGTGCCAGACCCCAGTTAAAGTTTGGTTTCTGGACTGTCTAAACCATTCAGGAAGCAGAGTGGTACTGGGGGTCAGAGATGTATTTTTGATCTGCATTTGTACAGCTCCTTGCACTGCAAGCTCCTGATCTTTAATTAAAGCACAGTAATGCAAATAAAAAACGCATCTAGGCTTTCTCACTCAGAGCAAAACCTCTATAAGCTGACTTCTAGTTCAGTTGGAAGGAAGGGGGAAAACACTCATTTTTATCCACTGGAAGGCAGTTCTTTCTGGCTTAGCTGGGGCCAGCATTCCTGGCACTGTCTCTTCATTATTTGAAAAAGTTGACCTGTTTTTCCACTCCATTTGCTACTTTTGCTGTGATGATAATTTCATTGTACCAAAAGCTAATCACATTCAAACCTTTTTGCTTCCTTACCCGCTGTCAAACATAGCTCAAAAATGTTGTTCCTGAGTCTTTCATTCTTCATCCAGTACCTTCCTCCATTTGTTCCTTTAGAAAAAAGCAAAAAAAAACCCCAAAGCCTTGCTGTTTGTTCCCCAGAACACACTGGACTCTTTGGCTCCTCACCTTTCTTTAATGGCTGTCTTAGTGATTGCCAGTAAGGAGACGCTCATAAAAATGCCTTGGAAATGTGAGATTGCAGTGGCCTTCAAATATCATGACAGGCGATTTGGAGTGCTGTGTTATGTGTATAGACATATGGAATTAGGATTTTCTGTTGCTTTCACTGTTTGGGGATATTATAATGGGATGGGGCTTCTTGGTGCAGAAACAAATAACCAGGTAGAGGTGTCCACACCTGGTAGGTCTCAGCAGTGCAGAGATACTCTGTTGAGCTCCATGGATCTATGAAGAAAATGTTAGTATGTGGATGTAGTCCTAGTTCCATCGGTGTCTATGTCTAATTTAAAAGCATTAAACACAATCGTTCCTATTTGCCCCTGCACAAAGAAGAATGTGATGTTCAGTAACAGAAATTTAGTGCATCAAACTCCTTTGTTCTATTTATTTATTTGCATAAATCGGTGCTTTATAGACACATGGAGATGCATAGACAGGAAAGGAATAATTTTTTTGACTTCTCATCTGTCTACCCTGTTCCTTACAACTCTGCTTAGTTGCTTGGATTTTTATTTTGGTGATTTCTTGAAAAAGCCACCCTACCACTGAGACAGTTTTATTTATGTATTTTGGTAACATCTCCTGGAGTGACATGCAGTGTTTTTTTACAAACATCTAGCTTCAGCTTTATCTCCTCAGATCTGATGTGTGACCTGGAAGAGAGAAACTGTGATTTATCTCCACTCCTTCTCTGGGAATACTTCTTTCTAAAGCTGCCCCTGCACTGTGGTCCTCAGGAGCTCTGTGCAAGCGCCTCCGTGAACATGGGAGGGGGAAACAGGAGGTTACGCTGGGATGGCAGAAATTGTATACCTCAGCAACATGTTTCTAGGCTGCCGTGTCGGGTACCCAGGCAGGGAGGATTCCTCCAGGGTACGATACCGACTTCACTTTGACTGTTGTCGTGGCGCGTAAAGGTAGGAGCCGCTTAAAGCCTTGCCTGCACTGGCTCCTGCCTCTCCGCGTGAGTGGAGCTGTGCCGGTGTTAGCAGTGATGGACGGGTCTTGAGAGAGTGCTCGCTTTGCGCTCGCGCTAGTTGTAAAACATAATAGACTTCAACTTTTAGCGATGCTCAGTTAGGTGAAGTGGCAGTGTAGGCACTTGCGGTTTGGTCCTCACTGTCGCGCTGGCCCAGGCTTGCTTTGGCCTCTGCAGCAGCCACATGAGCCTGGTCTAAACTGTGTCAGGGTGGCTCCGGCCCTGAAAGGCTGATCGCTAGCCGGGGGCAGCTGGAACTTGGTGGGGTTTTGGCCACCTTCTCCACCCTATACATGCCCCTAGCATCTGTCCTCTGCCAGGGACCGGGGCTGCGGGGTTCAAAGTTAGCAGAACAGCAGCCTTGCCATCGCGAGACTCTTCTGCAGGGTTTTCCGGGCTTTTATGCAGTCAGAATAGTATAGTGGGACTGGCTTTGGGCAAGGGCTGATCATAATGTTTTATTTGTGATTAGGTCACTTCTACAGATTGCCTCAAGCATCTCCCCTGCTCTACTGTCTAGCAATATGTATTGAAATCCATTATTATTTGGTTAAAGTCATGCTCAGCTTGGCAAAGGTATCTTAAGCTTGAGCACGAAGGGTTTATGCACTTTCATGGTAAATGGTTCCGTATTTCCGTGATTATCCTGCAAAATGAACACACAAACTAAAGCTATTATTTAGTGGTGACATTTATATGATAAAGCCTACATCTACCAATAATTTTGCTTATAAATCTGTTCTTACGTCTTTCGTGCTGTGTGTGACTGTTTGCGGTGCTGAAAATGCCTTTTGTTGAGATGTGAACTCTCACAGGTGTTGTTCTTACGTTTAGAGTAGGGTTTTTTTTAGAAGACAGTTTTGATAAGACAAAGAACCTAGCTATAACTTGCTTTGCCTGGGCCTTCTGTGGAAGTAAAGCACAACATTAAAAAGGACAGAATCTGTTTGCACTGAAATTAGTGGCACCCTTCCAATTAACTGCAAGGGGAAGAGGCCATAACACATTAGACTAAATCCTTATTTGCTCATATGAAGTACAATACTTGTGCATGTTTAGTATGCCATTAATGTAAACTGAGTGGCTAGCTAGTTGAAGTGATTTTGGTTGTGATAGTTTTTAACACCTGCTGTTAACCGTGTATTTTGTCTGTTCAGATATATTTTGGTTTTTTTTTTCCCCTGGCTGACTTTAATTAGCATCTAGGAGGCCTGATTTGGCTGGTTATGATCATCAAAATTCCTTTTAAATGGTTATTTTTTGGATTTTAGGATTTTTTCTTCTGTGAAAAAACAAAACTGTTGGTTCCTCCTCCTTTCTTGCAGGACCGTTTATCAGCGTAGTGCTGTCAAAGCTGGAGAACATGCTGGAGAATTCCTTGCATGTAAATTTGCTGCTTATTGGGATTATTACTCAGCTGGCAAGTTATCCACAGCCTCTTCTTCGCTCCTTTCTGCTCAACACCAACATGGTATTTCAGCCTAGTGTACGGTCGCTTTATCAGGTACCTGATCGCAAGCGTTAGTCATGCCTATTCCACATTGGAATAGTATTTTTGGTGTCTTTTTTAAACTTTACTGTAGCGGTTTTCAGTTCCACCTGTTGTTCTCCCACCCCTCTGAGAGCCCCTCTCATTTCATTTTGATGTTTTAATTATATCTGTGCAAAGGACTGGAAATTCTGTCTGACCATAACTTTCGTCATAAAGTCTCTCTTAATGCAGCTGGGGAAAGCCTGAGTATTCAGACTGTGGCTGCATTGGGCTAAAGGGAGGAAAAAGTAATTGTGACTGTTGTTTTGGCAGGTGCTGGCATCTGTGAAAAATAAAATTGAACATTTTGCTTCCATCGAAAAAGACTTCCCAGGTCTTCTCCTACAGGCCCAACAGTACTTGCTTTTTCGTGTGGACACATCTGATGCAGCTGAAGAACTGCTAACCAAAGGTAAACGTTAACCATACAGCACAGAGGAGTGCTCTGGGGAATGACTCACCAGTTATCTCTCTTGTTTTCTACAGTACAATTAAAAATAGGTGTGGCGCTTTGTGAATATCATTAACCAGACGTACACTTCTGACTTTAAATTGATGATCCTTAGTTGGCCACAGTATATGGATCTAGTTGGATATTCTCTGCTCTTTAGAAGCTTTTGTGTCTTCGCTACAGAAAATGCCTGTCCGAAGAGTAGCAAAATCAGTTCTTGCTTGGCTTGCTGTCAGTTTGGCAGTAAACAAACTTGCTTTCAAGGCGTGAGGTAAGGTGGCATATGTGCATGATTTGTTTTATTTTTAGCCTGACCTTCAGCTGGTCATTGGTTCTTTATTTGTAAACGTTAGGGAGGAAAGAAGTCCAGAATGAATTTGTTTCTGCAACAGTTGAATAAGGCCTCATATCGTGGATTAGGCTGCTACTAAGGGAGGTAGATATGAGCCAGAAAACGCTCTGAATGCGCTCTGTTGAATGAAAGCATAAAACATAACAGTAGATGAGGGGTACCAGCCAGGACACTTGAAGAGTGCTGAACAGTTAAACAGGCCTGACTCCAACAAACCCACGGTCCAGCTGACTTCTGTAACACAGGCTGCTTCCCAAGTGCAGGGTATGCTACGCCCGTCTTCACAGCTATCACTGTTCCCGCTGCAATGGGGGAGTTAATATAAATAAATAAACAAACAAACAGGAGAATCTTGCTTTCTAACTGAGGAATTTCCAGGGGCAGCTGGGCGACCGGCAGTGTTGGGGGCCCTGACCTGGTTGCTGCTGAGCAGTCGGCCTTGGCTACGCGGCTCCACTGAAAGCTGACTTCCCACACGGTGGGAATGCTTTGAATTTGATGAGTACAGTGACCACAATTATTACCTGCTCCGCTATAGGGTTTGCGAGAATCTGCAGAGAGATGTTGTTATTGATCATTTGGAATAGATAATGATCATCCCACTCTGCCTAGACCTCTGTGAAGATGATGATACTTGTTGGGGATTTCCAGAGGTGTGGAAAGCAGGACTCTCTGTAGGCCTCTTTAATTGTATTTTCATTTTTCGAGGCTCTGAATAATAATTTCCTTAGTTTCTAGTCAGCATGCTGTGTGTTTCTAAGATATGCAGTACATCTACTCTGCACAATTATAGTCTCGCCAAGGCTGCTTTTGGAAAAATTAGTCTGTGAAGGTGCATGCTGTAAATGAGCTATTTATAGCAAATATTGGTAGGGGTTGAGGCACTGCGTTCTGGTGCCATAGATTAGAGAGCCTTACAATTAGAAGGTATTGCTGCTGGTATGTGGGAGACAAGATTAGGAGGCAACATCTAATGTCCTTTTTTCAGGTACTGGCAATAAAAACTTTATATAATGCATTCCCAGTGGAAATTCATCCATCTGAGTAAACTCGCGAGTGTTGCACTTCAGAGGTTTCAGTGCTGGTTAGTCATACCCCAGTTAAATAAAACAGTCAGTGATTTTGGCATTTATTTGTACTTCCTATTTTACATCAGTTTCTGTGGGCCTCAGAATTTGCCAGGTCCCATCGTACTGGTTATTATTTAGGAACTTGAAACAGAGGCTGCTTAGTCACCCTGCTGGTACATTTTCTTCTGTTTTGCGGCAGCCGCTGTAAAAAATGCACCTCTTGACAAGTGGGTAGGGAGTAAATAGATGTCTGGATAACTACAGATTTGGCTCCCAGACAGACTGGTGAAGCCAGCAATCAAACTCTTAATTCTTGGGGCAAGTTGCCTCACTAGTCCATCAACACATACAAGGTCAATTAAGAAATGCAAGGTAGGAACTACTATACTAATGGTAAATGAAATAGAACGGGGAGATCCTATTGGTTGCTTGCATGATGCTGAAAGGTTGTCGCATTAAAGCTAACACAAAGCTTCTCTGGGGTTCTTTTGCTAGTGGAAGTGATAAATAACCCCAGACAGTTTTCCCTGCAGGTTTGAGCATAACTGGCCTCCTACAGAATTTAGGCCTGAAAAATGGAAGCCAGACTTACTGAATAGCACAAATGCAAAATAGCAATATTCCAAAGCATTTCCTTTCTCTTGACAGTGGCGGTCTACAAAAATCTCCTAGCACAAATGAAAGATTAATTTTCTCCTTGCAGTACTATATGGTTTGCTTAACCAATAGTTTGGGTTAGGCCTAGATATGTAGAGCTGTCGCGATCTAGATCCCATATGAGATGCTGCCCTTCCTTTAGCACACTGGTAACAATGTCCGTAGAGTACTAATTTTCTCAATTGTATGATTCAGTTTGCATCCTGACCCTAGAAAAAAGTGGACAAGCTCATTCGAAGAAAAAGTCAAATCTCTGGTCCCTAGACTAGTTTTCTCTGTGTGTGTTTGGTGGGTTTTTCTGTTTTGTTTTTTTGCTTGCTTGTTTGTTTGGGTATTTTTAAAGCAGTTTAGTCTGAATCAAAATGTTTTTGTGGAAATGTGTCAATTTTGCCTTTTGAAAGGAAGAGTTTAAAAACAAAAACTAAACTAACTTTGACAGCATACTAGCATTCTGGTTTTATTGCCTAAGCTATTTAAAATCATTATGAAACGTTTTGACAGTGTTAGAAAATCTAAAAAAAAAAAAAAAAGAGAGAGAGACCTTCAAGGGAAGCTCAAAACTTCGTCTTTTCATTGTAATTCATAATTTAAGTTGTTTTTCTTCCCACAGTCAGAATTTTCCACAGAACTGAAATTCTCCTACTCTGGGTCCAGTAGGTAGAAATTTGTAGAATAACATTATGAATGATTGATAAGCCTGCAGTTGGAGAGGTTTTTGAAACTCAAGAAAAGCACAACACTGCTAGATGATTAAGAGTAAAATTTCTTTCGGTATTTGAAAGTGTACAGTAATTCCTCAGTGCCTTAGGAGGACTTCGTAAAAGGAACAAAAGTGCAGAGCTATTGAACACGGGAATTGCTTTGCTACATTGAGGGAGGCTCATCCATGCGGGAGTCCTCGCATTAGCTACTTGCAGATGTTTCAGAAGAAGGCACCTGTAACCTGAGACTGAGTTGTTTTAACAAAAACTACATGCCCGTTAAGGGAAACCTCTTCTTAATGCAGTGATATAGTGTTTGTTTTACTGCCTGCAGAATGGGGAGCTAATACCACTTTTTTTTAAGGATTTCATAGCTGATGAGAACAGCCCCTGTTGGGTTACACAGAATTTTATCCGACTAAGCTCTTGGTCTCACTGACATCTTGTGGCAGGGAGTTCTGCAAGTTGATTTTTCTTTGTAAAAGAAATGAAGAAATATTTCTTTCTATGGGTGTTAAATTTTGTCACCTTTTTAGCTACACAGAACGTCATTTAATTAAAGTGCAGTTCTGCTGCAGGTTGAAACGAGGAGCAATTGATTGAAATTTAAATGCTGCTGTCACTGCTGTTCCATACATTCTGCTGCTTGAGCCCTGCCTGATCCTCTGAACCCTGGCAGGAGAGATCATATAGCTGTCTATGCTGTGGAGAACACGTGGTGTTTTTTACTTTTTTTTTTTTTAATGTTTATTTCTTGATGACAAGGAGTGAAAGCTGGCAGGGACCAAAGTTGTAGAAAAGTCAAATTTTCAAGCAGTTTTTCCCTTCGTTACCAACTTAACTCAAATTCTTGTGACAGTTCGCCAGTTCAGGCCTCAAATGTATTTACACAATGATTAATGGAGAGGAGGAGGCAGAAAGAGAGAAAAAAGTAAAGTCCAAATGATAATTTGATCCAGGCAAGGGCTAGAATACAGTATCATTTTAGACTGAGAAAACTGTGCTGGGTTTAGATGGTAGATATTATCTGAACCTTATTTCATAAGGTTAATCCATACTGTTCTTTCTGATGACTCCTTGACTGCCCACATATTTCTTTCATCAGAGCTGGAACTGAATAATACATAACCTAGGAAAAGTTGGCTAATAAAAAATGCAGTAGAATTGGGCCATATAGAACTTTAAAATGTTGGATTAGTGGAGTATCTCCCTGCACAGTCTGGGTATTGCAAACTGCAGCTCTAAATACAACCCTTGTAAACTGGGTATGGTCACTGCACAAATACTGCGTATGCTGCAAACACTGAGTCTTTTTTCCCTCTCCTCCTGGCTTTAGGTAACATCCAGCCTGACAGCAGCGCAGGCAAAGGGAGGAGCCTCTCCGAAGCTTCTCCAGCTATACTCCAGCCCTTCCTGGGACATAAAGGAAAGAAAAGCCTGGCTCTTCCCAGCCTTCCTGTGCACGTGAGGAATGCCGTGCTCGCAGCTGCCCTCTTCCCGGAGTTCCTGAAGGAGCTGGCAGCGCTGGCGCAAGAACATTCCATTTTGTGTTACAAAATACTGGGGGATTTTGAGGATTATTATTAGCATCTTTTTTCAAACGTGTTTTTTAAAAGCTTTTAAACGGGGCTTTAATGCAACGCTGCTTACAAAAGAAGGTTGTACTTTGATATTTCCTGAAAATACTTGATTTGGAGGGGGAAGCAAGAGGCAGAATGTTATTCCATGTTATCTTATATTAGGCCTTATAATTTCCCTCTGTGCTACGTAACTTATTTGATGTATTTCTGATTCTGTTGTTGTTGCAGCTTCCTAGTTTATCTCCTCCTTTTTACACAATCACCCTTCCTTAGTGTTACAGATTTCTGTAAAATTTCTGCAATAGACACTCGTGGATTGGCTGAGAGGGGCAAACGTTTTAGCTTTTTCTCTTCCAGAAACACTGTTCTGATAGGCTGCTGCAAGGCAGTTTGCTCTGGAAAAGCACAGCTCCATGGGGAAAGCTTCAGGTAGAGCAATATATACAAAATCTGCACAAAGCCCCTTTCTGTGAAGGGTCGTGCTTCTCCATGTCTTTGCCCTTCTCCCTCCCATCCCTTTTCCCTGAAATGGGGGTTCTTACCGATCCACCTCTGAAGTCCTTTTTAACTAGTGGCTCTTGTTTTTGAATTCAAGTGGTCTTATGTGTGTTAAACTCATGACTAGTTGAAAGCAGGTGCTGGACCCAACACATACCATATTGCCTTATGCTGCAGACAGATCTGCAGCTCTCAGCTGTTGGTCTTTGAAGTCAAATGAACTGTGTAAGTGGATGTGCATTGCAGACTGCCTGGAATTTTCCTTGCAGTTTCTCACCATTCTTTGATAACTGCTACATTGCTACCTAAACTCTCAAGCAAGCCTTATTTAGTCAGATTTGCACAAAGTACAAAACAAAATGTTTTTATGCAAGCTGTAATTAATGTGTAGTTTATTTTTATGCTTATTTTAATAAGCTAAAGAAAGGTACTCAGTACCTTTCAGTAGTATTAAAAGGACAGCAGGCTGTTTTTGTCAATTTTTTAATGAAAAAGGTTGGCTTGCTCCAGAAAGCTGTTCGCTTTTTTGTCATCTTTTTTGTGGTTAAGGGGAAAGTTAAATACTGTTTGTTTACTTTTAAATTAGGTGTTGGCTTTTCCTAATATTGCACTTTTGGGATGGTGAGGGGAGGATCAGACTATTCACCAGCTACAGAAAACGAAGCAGTAACAGGGAAGGCTGTCTGCTGGTGACTAACTGCTTGAGAAAATTCTCTTCTGTGAGTAATGGGCTTCATTAGAAGAACCCAAACATGATGAATTGGTGCATCACCACCACATTTCATCTTATCTTAGTAGGATAATTGTGCTTCCTGTGTGCTGTAGTTGTCTCTACATAAAGAGGGGTTTAGTTCAAGAAAGCTGTAAACCCCTTTGTCCAGGAAAGGAACCAGCAGCAACCCCAGGAAATCTAAAGAAATGGAAGTCAGAAATAGTGCTTCCATAAATTAATGCTCCTGCTAGTTGTAAACCCATAATGCTGGGGTGCTCCAATTAATCACAACCCTATTTTTGAATGCACTTTCTCAGAGATTGCAAGAGAAAATATAATACCATTTAACATTCCCCCCCCCCCCCCCGAAGTGTCTAATTAATTTCAGGTCACATTTCTATGGAACTTGCAGTGCAATTTAGGCTCCTAAATCCTTTAGATGCTTCTGAGAAGTACCTTTCATCTACGAGCTGGGAGAAGCATTCAGTGCGTCAGACAGCTGTAGGCTATACCAAGGAAAAATCCCGAAGTGTACCTCTAAGAAAATCGCCTCAAGAACTTCTCTGGGTCTGTCTTCACCTGTCTGCTGTACAGCCCTCACATCTGCCACCACTGAGGGTTGTCGGTGGCCCTCATGTTGCTTCCCAGCCAACTCTTTTGTTCTCTTTCCCACTGACTTGTCTCTTTTCTAAGCAACAATTCACCTTTGCATCACCATCCTGTAAATCATCTTCTGACCTCCCTTCCACCTCCCCTGTTTCACCTCACAAGCTTCCTTGGAAACTCAAATGAAGCTGTAGGGTTTTTCTTTAATCTTGCTTATCCAGCTTTCAGAGAGCTCTTCCTTTCTTTTTCTTTCCTTTGTTTTTTCCTGCCTTGTTGTTGGAAATGGGCAATGAGCAGACTAAGTTTTCTTCCCTTGTCCTAGGAAATGGCTGGTTCTTCTCCCACTATTATTTCAACCCATGCTCCAAGGCCCAGCCTGAAGGGGCTCAGTAGCGTCTTCTATGGAAAGTGCGGCAGCATCAGTAGGTAGGGGCAGTGTTTACTGTGCTCCTCGTCACTTGTAGTAGGAATTTTATGTGAACAAAAGAGGCACTACCAAATGAATGGGATCAGCTAACTTTTAATGATTCGGAATCAAGTGCTTAATGGCAGAAGCAGTCCAATCCTTTTTTAAAGGACTTCTTAAAAAGGAGCGAAAAAGAAGGAGAAAAAATTCTGCAGACCAGTGCTCAGTGCAGTAAATTTATTTATGAACACTCCCTTTCCTTGTTTTTATTCTAAAATGATCTTTATTTGCTGGGTAGGAGTGATATCTTTGGGGATTGTTAATTTTAACTGGTGTTTCTAGCAAATGTGCAAACTCATGGCAATGTTCAGTTCAGTGAGCCTATTAAGGTAGATGGGGATCTTACAGTGCAGGCTGCTCAGAAAAGCATCTGTAAATTTGAGGAAGGGGAGGTTTTACCTCATAAGCTGAAGTAGTTTCAGAGGAATTATTTGAGCCTGCCACATGCAGTAGGATAAAGTCAGCCTTTGAAATCCAGAACCGCGTGTGGAAGGGTTCTTGTGACTGCGGTCATGACGGTGTGCGCACACAATGTCTCCAAGGAAAGGAAATCTGTCAGTCAGCTCCCCAAAAGGAAGAGGTGGACGAGTGCAGTGACCCTGGCTCAGGACTCTGGTTTAAGTTGCAGATGTTGATCCTCGGAGACCAATCATCTCTCTGTGCATTAAGTTCTTCAGCCAAATGCATGTTTAGTAAGCTCCTTCACTCCAGTTTAGGTAATGGCTTATTAGGCCTCCTACCAATACGTTATTTCCAAAGTGGGGTCTATGCCGCAGTCCGGTCGGTTGGCCCCTGCAGTACACAGCGTTATGCTGCCCTTTCCCGGAGTCGAGAGGATGCATTGCACAGCCTGGATTTCCCCCTGTGTACATGTGTGTGTGACTAGAAGACCCTCTCTTCTGCACGTTGTCTTTGGCTCAGTCATGAATGAAGTGTCTTTGGGTTCGCAGATCTATTCCAAAACCTGCAGGTAGCAGCTCAGTGATACCAAAGTGAATTTTCAGTCTCTTGCTTTATGTTTCAAAGTGGAAATGCCACATTTCCCGTGATGTAGCTTTTGCTGAGTGTTTGTAAGCAGTTCTGCTCTAGCGAGGAATCTTTACCACAATTTCAGCCAGCTATTTGTTGCAACCTATCTATAGAGTGAATGTTTCATATCTTAAAACAGTTGTAGTCATTCTCTTTTGCCTGTGACCTCTCTTTGGATGCACTGTGGGATAGTCTCAGCACACACGTACATATGGTTTGTATCAGCTGATCTAAAGAATTCGGCAACTTTAATTCAGAACAGCGTCATCCTTTGCATCTGCTGATCTTTGGATAGACACAGTCAGTTGCAGTTCATGTTCTGTGTTGCTGGCCCTACGTAGCCCTTTTATTATCGTATTCCAGGCATTATTCTTTAATTTGGTCCTTTCAACGTGTCCTAAAGAAAAATGTGGGGTTTCAAATGAGACCAGGTTGTTTATTGGTGTTGCAGCTCCAGATGTGAAAAGATGCACTGCTTTTTTAGTCCAGTTAACTTCTGAACTTGGTTTGGAAGACCAGCAGTGAAAGCTGCTGTTCTCAGCTGTATCCCAGGGCGATGAGGGAAAATTCACAGCAGTGTGCCTGGGGGGGGAAGTCCCTCTCACCAGGAGGTCCAGAGCCGTTGCTTCAGAGCGTCTGGTTCACAAATTTCTTCTCTTCTTTCCTTTTTCATCAGGGTTTGTGACTTTGTAAAAAGTCTGACTTCAGTCACGTTGTGCTGCTCTGCCTGCTCAGTGCATTTGCCTTGTTAGGTTAGATTTTGATGTTTTTAAGAAGTAAGATCGGTACATTCCCTAGAAAGGGAGAAGCTGCCTGGTGATGGGGATGGACTTCAGGTCTTTGCAGAAGCCTTGCTTTCGAATGGGAACAGGACGGGATAGACAGCAAGTCTGGGCCATGTTTGTGCCAGCAGCGCTGCTCGGCCTGCCCTTTGCCCCGGCACGGCGGCGAAGTGGCCTGTTCTCCCCTCCTGAGGGAAATGGTTGCAAACAAACTACTGCATCCAGCAGAGTCCGAGGGTTTAAGTTCAAGAGGTTAAGTTGTATTTACCAATAGAAGTAGACCAGCTAGCACAGCGCTTAAGCATTCGCTACCCTTCGTGGCCTGTGCCTGTCTCTCTCAAGGTTTCGTGCTCCAGCAAGGTTGTTTTAGCTCCTTTAAGAAGCATTAAAATCTCAGGGTTGGGAAGAAAAGGATAGGAGCTGTCTGATTTGGTGCAGTTACAGTAAATACAATGACATAGTTTATCATTTGAATTTGTAGCCAGAGCTCCTGTTGGAGGGCAGCGTGATTTAATAAGCAATTTACTGTGCTGTATTTACTGAAATTGCTATGTCATGCCTGCAGTTTTTATGAAGGCTCCTATTACATTTGTAACATTTAAACTGCATCTGCAGTTATGAGTAGAATACTGAGATTTTCTTCTTTCTTTCCTTTTAATTCGGAAGGCTCTGGCACGATACAGGCATGTTGCTGCTCTGTCCAGATCTGATTTAGATAATTACAGTATGTTCTTCCTTGCACCCTTTGAGCTTTATCAGCAGAAATGGAGGTTACATGGCACTCAGACTGCTTACATTAATGAGCAAACCAAAGGTAAAACACCGCGGATTAGCAGGGGGCATTTGCATCCATGTGAAACGCAGCAAGAATTTTCATTTCTGTTACCTCAGCTTATCAGGGACTAGTTGCAGAAAGAAAACGCTCATAGCAAAGTTCAAAAATGAGTATGGTAACTGTCCAGTTACATAGTAGAGCCACGCAGTGTTTTGAATGAGAGCTGTGTGAAGGAGGGAAAAATTGCTCTGTGTTAATGTGGCATCAGATTTGCATAAATAGGTATTCAGATAATATGACAGCGGTGCCAGCTCTCAGACTGAAGGCAGCCGCAGAATGCAGCACTATTTCAGTGACTTCGTTAGCTACGAAAGCTCAGCTCTGACTAAATGTACTTATTTTTCAGGGGGCCTCAGCTTTTCTAAACATGTTGTGGTCTAGCATCAATCTATTCTATTTGTTATATGCTCAGTTGGAAGCCTCTTATTTATGAATAGGAGCATTACTTGTAGCCTCAAATATGTAGGTACTTAAAGTGGGGGTTTGTTGCTGACTGTGCAAATCTTCTTTTCGTTCATTGATTATAATGGTTTTTTTGTGTGGCAGCTGGATTAAATTAAGACTGAAGTCTCTGGGCTAAAAGCCCTGATGGGACTTTTGTGCAAAGGCTGCATTTCTCAACCAAATAACTTTCTCTGGGGCTTCGGCAGAGTGCCCGCATACAATTAGGTATTGTGGACTAACTACCTGCAAACTTACATTTTGGATGAAGCCAGCTCCATAGCAGCTGTATTTTATTGCAGTCTATTTTAAAAATAACTAGCTTGGATTTAGACCAAAAAGTAATGTGGATGAGTTAAATCCAAGACAACTAAACTGTGTCCAGCTCAGTGCTGCTGTGTCAGTTTGGCTGGGGCTCGGACAAAACGCCCTCTTGTCTTCAGAGGAGGGCGAATGGCTCCCGGTCTCGATACTCGCTGCTGGGGTCTCTCTGGGTGTCCCTGAGCGTCCAAGGGCAGCTTGGAGTTGGCAGCTCTGACCAGTGTCTGTCTTAAAACTCCAGAATAACAGTGTTGGTTTCTAAGCTCCAGTGTGGAAAGATCCTAGCCTCTAAAACCAACCTGAAAGTGTGGCCTCCGAAGCTTTAGAAATGAGAAAATAAAATATAACTTGCTGATGAGTATGCCTGCTTAGTGGTTCACAGGCTTTGGATAGTTGAAGCTGTGGTTGATGTGACCGTGCCTCAGGAGAGCGTTTGCTTTCTGTTTGCACAAAATGCTTGCGAATGGAGGGAGCATTCCCGATGGCAAAACGATCGGCCTTCAAGCACCCGTGTTAGGATTAGCTCATGGGAGCGCGGCCTCTGCAGCTGGCAGTACTGAGCCCTACTGCAGGCCTTCCCCCGGGGCTGCAGTGACCAAGGCAACGGATACGGCGTGCAATAACTGGCTGCCCGTCACTGGTGATGTTTGGCTGCTGGGGTTGTGCAGGGTCTGGCATGGAGGTCACCTGTCACTTTGGGGAAAAGCCAGCAGGTGAGACGGAGTTAGGTGGAGGGTCACAAGTTGGACCTCACACAGAGGAAGGGGAGGGGCAGTGAAGGGCAGGTCCCTCTTCATCCACACATACCCAGGCAGCAGATGCTGTGAATGGTTGTGAAATGCCTGTACATCCTGCAGGCAGCTGTGGGGGGCTGGGGCTAACTCAGTACCTAGAGGAAAGACTCCTTAGTACTCATTTGCACCACGCACTACCATGTTGCCAATTAGACCCCACTTTCTTTTGTGAGGAACTGCATGCATCACCTTCGTTGTCTCATTGCAACACCCAAGCACGCCTGCTCCCCACTGTAGGTTTGCTTTATTGCAGCTAAAATTCACATGTAGTTGGGATTCTCATCTCTTTGGGCCCTGTTTGGTGGCAGTCCCTAGCAGGTAAGGTGGGAGGCTGAGGCTGAACTGCCTGATGTGGGGTGTGTGCTGGAGCACAGCCAGGAAAGAAGGAGTGTTCCCAGAGGGTCTGTGTTCCTGTTGCACTGATCCCTAACTCCTGGTCTAGCTTGGCTCTTCTAGATGGCAGCAGAGTTTAAATTTGCCATCGCAATGGGCAGATAAAGGCACAGCAAAACACAGGTCTTGACAACTCAGGATTTTCTGCTTTTTTGCCTTCCTCACACTGTGTAATATTAGATTAGAATTCTCTCTATATTATGCTCAAGTTTGTAGCTTTTGGGGAGACTTGCACTGAACAGCCAATGCAATCCAGGTAAGCCCTTGCTGTATGTGAAAAGATAAATCTTGACCTCCTAGCTGCTGTAACTTGGTTTTCTGTTGCCATTATGTGAGGCAGAATATAACGAATTTTGGAGTATTTGAAAACAGCATTTGCAAGGAAGGTGCAGGCAACAAGGACAAAAAAGAACAGCATGTTATTCTCTCTTCTCCCTTGAGCAGTGTGAGAATAGAGAGTTTAGTGAAAACCCAATTTGTTTAAGATGGGGGGAAAAAAAAGCATGTTGAGCATATACACAAGGCCATAAATCACTGAGGAGGTGCTGCTGAGGTCAGTGCCCGTGCGAGCGTGTAGATAGAGAGGTGCTCAGAACAGAAATGAGAACATGACAGCAGAGTGACACCATGCCACAGAAGCGGAGTGGAAAGGGGCTGCAGTGGAATTGCAGCGTGAACACTGCCGCTGTAAATTTTTGGTTAAGGTTCCTGTCATATGCTTCTATTTTTAACACAGTTAAAATTGAACTCTGCAGCCAAGGCTGAGCGCTAGAGATTCTTTCTTCACTACTTCAGCATTGCCAGTGTCTTTTTTGTCAACGGTCTTCTCTTCTTCGGGATACTTCAGCTATACAGGCTGGAAAGTATCATCGCTCTGCCTCGGGAGTGACCTATAAAGGACTTCCATCAACGATTAGATGAGATTGTCATGACGGTGTCTGGTGCCAACTTCTAATTTGTAAGCATTCTCCTTGGCCCTCTGTGGACGGTTGCTGCTCAAAAATCTGCACGAAACTGTCCTTAATTCACCCTGCCTAATGCTGTTGCACAGATGGCAGGAGATCAGGGAGCGCCACTGTAACCAAGTAAGACTTGAAAGTTAGGGTCAGAGCTTCAGTCCTAATTCCCGAGTTCGTAGCCTTGGTATAACCACCCTGGAAACAGCTTCTGGGTGTGCAAAGCGTTCCGACACTGAGCACTTCGTAGCCAGGTTCTGCATTTTCTCTTGCTGGCTCCACGTATCCTGTGCTTACTTTTTTGTCTTTACAATAGCAGATATTAAATTCCTTGAGGCTGCTTCTGTCTTTTATGCACTTTGTAGACTACTGGATATACACACTTTGCTGTACAAATATGAACAAAAGCTGTTACGCACAGTGTGGCGCTCACTTGTGGAGTACTTAGAATTTGCCCTTAGGTCCATTTAGGACAGAGGAAAAAGTGACAACGGTGGTTTTAACTGCTTGGCGTTTCAGGCCCTTGCCAGGCAAAGAAGGATAATGCGTTTGCTTACGTTGCGTCAATCGAGTTAGTGTAACATGACTAACGGGCCCTTTAATGCAGGCTGCAATAGTTGGAGTAGTGTTAGCTCGCCATGCCGAGCTTTCCATCTCCACCCCCTACCACTGCCAGCTAAGACTGCTTGGCAGTTGATAGCTGGTATCTCCATGACATTAAAATGATTCATCATCTTGAGCTTGTTTAACACTTTCTGATTACCAGAAAAAAAAATTTGCATTTTGTGTGTGTCTGCAAAAGATTTGTTTAAAAATTCAGCACTGCCTGGCTCATAATATAATTCAAAATTTATAGACTATAGCTGCTCTTTTCCTTCTGTCATAGGGGAAGGATATTACAATTATCCCTTTTTTATCTTGTTCTTCATTGTGTCTGGCAGGTGGAGGTGAAAATAGATTGAGATTTACAGTAAACTCATTCGAAGATCTAGTGCTGTACTCATATAGAACTTGGCTTATGATTTTTTTAACAGATTTTGTACTGTATTAGCAAAGTGTAATTACTTTGGGGAAAAAAGTGTCTGAGAAGAAGTAGCCATTAAAAATACATTTACCAGCAGTAGCCATGCTACAGTAGTGGAAAATTCTCCTCTCGCTTAAATACAGCTTAACTGTTATTATTCCAAACTCATTGCTGTGTGTTTTTTGAAGTTGCACCCACTACAGTAGAAGTAAACCCAGCACAGCAACATCAAGCTGTGCAACAAAAAGCACTAACCTTGGAGGACCACCTTTTGGGAATGATGGGTGGTTTTTTGTAGGCTGAGGAGTACTGTTAAATTAGGATTTGAGATTTCATGCAGAAGTCCTTGTGCCTTTTGGTTTCTTTCTGCCATGGCAAGAGTTGAACAGAGTTCCAGTTCTGAAACTTAAAGTTTGCTGAATAAAGCTTCTATTGACTGAAAATGTACCTATTGGAACAAAATGGGTACTACTGTGTAAAAGACAATGTTATTTTTTACTGATGACATGACAAGTGATAGAAAATGCCTTTGTATGAATGTCAGATTAAATGAAATGTTTTTTAAAGGGGTCAAGGTTTTTGATTGCAACAGTAGGGAAATTTCACCATGTTACTGCTTTTTGTCAGCTGTATAACTTTTTAACTGTAAGTTATTTTTATGTTATTAGGGGTATACCTTTTATTCATTAAATGTATTTGAAAACTTCAGGGTTTTTTTGCCTGTTTTCTAATTCAGAATCCAAACTTGAACCATGAGCCTGTTCGTACAGAAATGTCCTTGAGCGGTAATGTTGGCACTACTACGCTGAGAATGTGCTGCCATTGAGCTAGTTGAAATTAGTGTTGCAAACTCCGTGTTTGCAAAGATGACTAAAATCCCAGGCGTACACCTGCTGCACTCCTCCTGACAACGTATGGCCATCCTAGAGCAGATTTCTGAAGAAGCATCTTGGAGGCATGACCTTAATGTAGCCTTTAAAATGTACGCTTTAGCAGCATCCAAAAGGGAGCTCCAAACCCATGGTGCTAAATGGGATTTCTTTCCCTACTAAATGTAAACTTGAATGGCTGCCTCTAGTTGGGCCTATTAATAATTTGATCAGCTACAGAATTTACATGTGCCAGTGGTTGGCCCTGGGAGCTGAAGTCTAGAACCCTGGATTTTGTGGGTACCTCAAGCCAGGAGTTGAAAAATGGAAGTTAAACTAGCATAAAACACTTAGGAAACTATACAGGATTAAATGCTGGAGCAGACATTAGAACCCAGCCGGATCCTGCTTATTTTTGGTATGCCAACTGAATGATCAGTTATTTCCACAGAGTGGTGCCATTCCAGGTGACAGCAGAAAGCCACATGCTGGAGAGCCTGCGGCCTCGTGCTTAGAGCAGCTGTATGGGAAATGCAGGGTCAAGTTCTCTCCTGTGGAAAAAAATCTGAACCAGAGCGAACGGTCCATGCACTGAGCTACTGTATAAAAGAAGGGCAACCTTCATCCTCTGCAGATTGTGCAGGGCCAGTAGAAACGTGATGGTTACGTTGAACCTCACAGGCCAAAATGAATCTCTGGAGGCTCAGGTGTACAGTAGTGACACACTCGCAGAGCTTTGCCTGAGTGTCCAAGGCATGTATCTGGGCACCTACAAAGAGAAGGCAAGCAAAAAGTTTGACAAAGTAATTTTTGGATGTGGGCACTTGCATCTTGTGGCATTAGCCTCAGGCACTTATTTAAGCAGCCAGTGACCTTGTCCTTTCTCCATCTCCGTCAGAAACCAGGACAAATGAGGGGATTGCATACTTTTTCCCTTCTGCCAGGCATGGAGGTGTGTGTGACCATTTCTAATTACAGCTAGATATTTTAATCCTAGTTACTGGTGTGCTCACACCAATTTATTAGCGAGTTATTAGTGTACACCACTAGATTTCACATTCAAGATCTGTGAATTTCCCTTCTCACAAGAAAAAGGAAGGTAGAAAAGCTGAGTTTACACTTGCTTTATTACAAAACTGACCAGTACAACTTAAGTTCTCTGTTTACTCACAGACTGCTCTGGGAAGTTGTTCCCCCCACTTAGGTGGAAACGTTATTTCTCAACGCCCCACCAAAGTGGAGATGGACATGACTCTCTGTATCATTTGCTATTCTTTTGCTCCAAATGCTTCTTGATTTTTGTCCTGTCTTTGGCTGATGCATCCGAGGAAGGCTAGAACTTACTGCTCTTTGAAGAATAACCAATGTGGGGAAAATAATCCTGTTTCATGCTAAGTCACCGAAGTTCATTTGCAGTGAACAGAACCAAACCGGAGAGAACAAAGCAAACCGCACCTTCTGTAGGCATCTGTGTAGTTATTCTGTGCGGTTATTTAGACAGCTTCTTCTCCAGTATTTGCTTCACCAGAACAGGATTGGATCGTCCTCGTGTTGCTCTTTGAACCAGTCCAATTAACCTATTTAGAACTTTTTGGTTTCCTGCTTTTATTGCCATAACCTTTAAAAGCAAGAGACAGACATCACTGTTATGGGGAAGAATGGACATCTTCACTCATTCACAGCCTAGGTAGGAATACTTTTGTCCTTTGGACCACAGTTGTAAAATACCGTGTTTTGGGGTTATTATTTACAAAAACTGCCTTCGATTTTGCAGTAGGTCCATGCAGCTCCTACTTTGCTCCCATGAGACAACAGCAACTCTCTACAGCAGCAGGGCTTCAAACTAATAGAGAGATTTGCTTTTATTGAAAAAGTCAAAAAACCCACTTCTTTTGGATTTAAACAGTTTCTGAAAGTCAAACAGTGATTCCCTGGAAAAGAGCCAGCAAAACGAGATGGAGTTTTTTTCCCCCAGTAGTATGTATCATGCTTTTGACTCAGCGTACTGGTCAGTTATAATGAATAACTGGCATTGAATAACAACGTATTTGATAATATTTGTGATGTCCTGCAGGTGAAGACTTAGGTATTTCTGTAACATCATGGTATTTCCTCTTAGCAAGGAATCCTCTGTAACAAAACAATTAACTTTTACTCTTCAGAAATATGACCTCTCAGAGAGCCAGTGTTTGACTCTCAATCACCTGCAAAATATCAGGGGCCATATTTAAAAGCTAAGTAAAAACACTGGGTGGGCGGGGGGTGTCAGAAAGTCCATTTCAAGTATTCCTAAAGGAGATGCCACTGGTGAAACACAACCTTCTGGCCCCCGTATTGTTTGTGTGGCTGGGAGGACATTCTCTGCATTGTCAGAGTTACTGGGCAAAACATGATAGCTTCAATTAAACAGGATGTCCTAGTCACAGAGAGTGAGGGTAGAAGGACTGATAACATATGAACCATCAACTATGGCAACAGCATGCACAAATGCAAATATTACTACTCATTACTGTATCTGAATTATTGGCAGTCTGAAATCTTATCTGTAATGTCTCAATATGGAAAGGACTCATTACTCCTTATCGGCTAGAAATTACCTACATGGGGAAGTGTACAGTACAGTCTAGATGCTGCATTTTCATAAATTGCTCGTTGTTGGTTTGAGCAACTGTTTGTGAGTTAATTCATTTTAAAGAAAAGGTTACCATCAAACAGCAAGGCATACCTTTTCTATCCTGACAAGTATTCAGCTAACTCTGTTTCGTAAGGTAAGCTCTTAGCAATTTAAAGCACTGACTTACAGGCCTTCAAGACAGCTTTTGCCTCAGTGAAAGATCACCTGGAAAAAGTTGTAAAGTGAGGCCATTTTACTGCATTCAGCTTGACTGAAACACTGGAAAACAGTGAGGAATTAAATTTGCAGAGAAGGCATTATTACTGAAATGGGAGTGTAGTTACGGACCTTCAGCTTCTGCACTTCCCCATCAGTTCTAATGTTCTTTCTATCCACACTTGTGTTTCAGTACCAGGCTGAAAATACAGAAGCACTTTTATCAGCCTCTGCAAATGAGTCAGTCTGATGGAGGTCACGCCGACCTACTGCAAGCTCATTTTCTTTATCAAAAGCTCTTGCAGAGCTGTTAGCACCCCCCAATGAGATCTGGGGTGGGTGGTATTGTTCTCAAAAGATGTTAATGCTTTTTTTCCAAATGGCAAATGTATCCAGACAATGTTTATATTAGAAGTAAGCTATTCACTCCTGCTTTTACATTTTTGCTCCAGAGAATGCGTAAGCGCTTGTCTCCATTTTGTTTTTTCAAAACAGATGTTAGACACTGTCTAGATTCCTTTTCACTCCTCCCCTGCATGCTCAGCAAGCCTTTTTTCCTTTTCCTGGCTCAGAGCTGGTTAGAACGACAGGCTGCTTAAGGTCCCTCAGAGGAGACAGGGACGAGCCAACCCCACATCTCTCCCACTGTGGCATTTGCACTGCCGCAACAGCCCAGGAGCAGCAGAGCTCAAGCCCCCCCAAAGCTGCTGTCATGTCAGTCCCTCCTCCCACCCCACAGACCCTGTCGTGCTGCAGAGCCAGGTGGCCTCGTCCCTTCAGCAGTGAAGGGGGGCAGGGATGTGGGGAAGAGAGACAGAAGTGAAACTCTTCCATCGCCAGTTCTGACACTGTCTCTAATTCCATAACTAATGTACACTTTGCTGGTAGATAACCTCATTCTTCATATTCAGAACAGTTTAACACTGTTGCCCTAACATCACAAAAGATGACACAAAAATCAGAGTTATGTTTATCCAAGTGGCCAGGTCAGGTTACTGGCAGCACACTGCATAGCTGAAGAGGAAAAGATCTCCACAGTTTTGCTTTCTTACAATAATTTTTTTACAGTCTTTCAGAATGACTTGGCACATTAGCCAGACTGGTAATTTCTTCTGCTATTCATTTGGTGTATGCTCCAATTTCCAAAAAAACCCACTTAGTAAAATACGAAAGGAGAAAAGGAGACCCCGATGAAAACTGAGCAGCAGCTCTATAAAAACATGAAATACCTCCTATACTGCCTCTAGAGCTCAAATACCCATCAAAAGGTGTGTGGGGGAAGGCCATCTAAATCCCCTTTTTAGTGCCACAGACTAGCAGAGTGCCCAAGCTTCCCAGCACCATCATAATCACCTCATCTTCTTGTCTATCAATCACCTCCTGGCAGACTTGTTCAAGCTCTTTTTGATCCTGGATCAGTTCGAGTTTCTTTTCTTTAACAATTTCAAGAGGGGTCTTCCCTTCCCCCTTCCACAATTCCCCGAGCACCTGAAAAATCACAGTGAGTAGCAATGGTCAGTGTCTTTACATATTAATGTCATTTACATGCAGTATTTCAGTTCCTGAACTAAGAAGTCAGATTTTAGTAACAGCAAGAGCCAGTGGTCTAAATGTGAACAAACCCAAGAACTTAATCCCATGCCTCACAGAAAGAGCTCTTTTGTCCTCCCTCCATTACAGCTGCCTGAAATGAAGCAATACATTTTCACATGCTGCATAAGAGCAGGTTAATGGTTCACAAGTGGTGCGCTGCAGCCTACCACAGCCCTCAGAGCTGCCTGCTACCAGCAGCGATTGCTGTTCAAAAAAGTTTGCCTAGCGCAACCCCGGTGCACCTTGCTGTGCCTGCTTTACGATGGCGCATACTGCGCACGCTGCATGGAGCCACTCCTCCTCCCTCGCTGGCAGCGGGGAAAATGCAATGGCAGTCACTGACTGCAAAGCTGTTGCTCAGGCAGGACTTGCGCTCGTCTCACATTATTCACAAGACCTGCCTGAGAGCGGTAAGAAAATGCTTTTCCATGACAAATGTCTCTGCACAGGAACTGACGATTAGCTGACCATTGCACCAAGTCCAATCCCAGGTAACACATCCCATTACCAATCCTCATCAGCAAGCTGTAAAGAGGATACATATGACAAAGCAGAAGAAAAATAGGGCCAAGCAGAATCCATGCAGCAGCTCCGGCTCATATACGTATCACCTCCAGGTACACGAGTGCTGGCTAAACCTATGCCTCTGGAATAATTACTAGCTAATGTTAGTGTGTTTTCCTGTACTGCAGCAGGGCTATTGCCCTAGAATAAACCTGAGAGAAGGGAACATTTATAAAAAAACAATTTCCTTGGGCAGTCATTTTCTGTATTCCCTCTGCTCTTATTTCAGAAAGGTAGGAGGAGAAAAAGAAAACTCTTATTGAAACAGCTGCTTGTGCTTGATCTTGCACTGAAGATGTAATTGTATGTTTGGGCCATCGCTGTGTACCAGTCTGGAAATGGATGTCATGTCAAAAATTCAGCATTAAATACTTACTGTAGAATGAAGAAGAGGCTGGGAAGGGGAGAGAAGAAGAGGCATTCAGACTGCATGTTAATTATTTAACAGGGCAGCAAGACAACTTAGGAAAAATTAAGCATGTGGGATGGTTATTTTAAATATCCCAGCAACTTTCTTCAACACACAAGAATTTTCTGGTACAAAAGACCTTCAGCAAAACAATTTTATAGCTACAGCAGGTATTTAAGAATCATGTATTGACACTGTTCCTGCAAAGAGATAGATCTGTTTGCCTGCCTGCTGTACCCCCAAAGCTTTTGATGAGATCGTATTGCTCTGCTAGAGACTTCAAGAGAGGGTAATGACACACAGCTGTACTTTGAAGGCTATATCTTGTGCATTCTCTGTAAGAGGGTGAAGGGCAGAAAGAGAGATCACAATATTAGAGTTACTGATAAGTAGTCAGAATTACAACCACGGTAAGTGAAGCTTTAAGCTGTTTATATCTAAAATCAATGCAATATAACAGATCTTCTACAAGCCCTTCCTTTTAGTACAGAACTTAAAAATCATCGTGCCAGAGCTACCTGAAATACCCTAGAAATAAATACATCCAAAAGAGATTCAACCTGTCTGCTGCTGCTTGCCTTTCTCCTGTCCCACTCCATCGCCTGATCGCAAACGCAGCCCCCAACCGCTCCTTCCCCGAGGGACCAGGCAGGAGCTTTCTGTCCTTGAGGCCTCCTGAGGCACTGGGCGACACAGCAGCCCTCCGCAGGAGCTGCCTCCTCTTTGCACAACACAGCCCATAGCAAAACACCCTGGAGCGTCTGAAGCACTGCACAAATCAGAGACTGGCCAAGGAACAAGCTGTATCACTTTTATGGAAAAAGGCAGAAGTCATTTTTAGGACCGGTAAAGTGTTCAAGCAGGATGCTGTAGGCTGTGGGAGGGGAAAATCTGCAACAAACAAAAGCTAAGCAGCCAACCGTGGCGGCGTTACCCAGCAGCACCTCATACATCAGGCTGACTTAGATCTGGGCACGACAGCTTGACAGTCACAGATCCAGCTCGGAGTCCCTGCTCTTCCTGTGCCAAACATCTCCTGGCAGAGAGAAACGCTTGCCCACTAGAAACCTTGAAGGCACCAGATTTTCCCTGTGACATCTGCATCATGGGTGCTTTTCAATTTGGTAACAAACACATCCACCAGCTAGTAGAGCAACAGTGTTATCAAGGATTGGGCTTGTTTACAGGTAGGTAGGAAAGCAGAAAGAGATGTGGCCAAGTCCTGTCAAGGATGTGCTTTTAAATATGTGCTTCTCTACTTGGCAGGGAGTACAAATCTAAAGCAAGCAGTTTAAAAGATGATTTCAACTCATTTACACAAACTGCCTGCACCAGAACAGTGGGATCAAATTATGAAGTCTCCAGAGCCAAAACAAGAATCTCAAGCCTCATTTCCATTACTGAAATCTCAATAGTTTCTACTATTGATTCTTGCCTGAGCGTGATTAGATTTTAATGATGTTCTGCTGTCTCTGCCTACACAGGCATAGCAGCAAACCATTGGTCAAGATGAATTAATCAGGACTTAACGTCTCGCTGCCACAGGCATCGTATCAAACATTTTGCAACTGGTGAACGCGCCAGCTGACTGCTGTGCCTGAGAACGGCTCCAACTGGAAACTCTATCTACAGTGGTTTGCTGCCAAAGGTGGGAGGGAAGCAGCAGGCACTACCACTTGAGCCAGGCCTGTGGGCATCTCTCCCTTCCAGTGATGGAAAGCCTTGATGTCTGGCGGTTGTCCCTCAGCCTCTGAGGAAAGCAAGGGGCAGGCCGGGTCCAGTGCTCCAGATGGTACAGCCATAATTGTCAAAGCAGATGGTTCTGTTTAGGTTTGTTAGGTTTGTGTACTGTACTTATCTCCCTGGTATCCGCTTGTACGTAGGGGTGCCAAATGGGTCTCTCACAGCATTCCTACGCGGATGACCTACACAACTGCATAAGCAAACTGGGGTCTGGTTTCTTCCATACCCTGCACTAGCTCCCTGATGAGCACGTGAGAAGGGCTTCCACGCTGGGTTGGTCGAGCATGGCTGTCCGCAGCAGGGCTAAGTTTCTGCTACCCTAGCCCAGAAACCACCCGTCTCCTGCAATACCATACCTCAAAAGCAGGGCCCTTACGCCATGGATGTACTCACTGCCAATGCTGCAAATGAGGACTGAGGTGTCATCTGAGGCATACTACCCTGTCAACCCAGGCTCAGCCCTGCTCTCGCACCTTGGGTCAGTAGCACCAGTATGTCCCGCTGCAGAGTTCCAAACGGTGCCTCTTGGAGGGGGGCACAGCACATGCCTGTGCAGGCTCCCCGGATCTGGGACACACTCACGCCACAGCCTTGCACACAGGCAGAGCTGGGAGCTGCTCCACTTTGCACAGCCGTGTCAGTCTGAAACCACTTCGGAAGTAGGATGCTGTATTTGATGGCAAGTTGGGCGGGAGCTCTGTAATTACCTAAATGGTAATTATGTAAGCACACAGTGCCCTTTCCTTGGCATATGCACACTACTATACAATGTTCTGTGCTTATAATCAGCCATCACAGCTTGTATCTATCTGGTTTTAAGGCCTTATTCAGCAGAGACTGAACACAAACCTCTTAAAAAATTTAAACTGTTAACAGCTTCCTGCAGTGACTATGTATGCGCACGTATGTCTGCAAGCTCACCCCATCAAACCCTTCCATCATTTCTTGTTGGATCTGTCTCTACCAGTGCAGTTCATTCTCCTCCACCCCAAGTGCTGCAATTCATCTGCTGTTGTGTATATATAGCCCCTTCTGCCCTCAGGCCATCCAGTATCTGTGTCTACTGCTGAGAATTGCTACAAACATTTGTTATTCTTCTGACATCTAGGCAACCAAAATACTTTTCTAAATGTGGCAAGGTTCCTGCAGTTTGATAGCATCACTCAGTGATGGCAAACAGTACTGATATTACTCTGTGTCCAGTTTCAGAACATAAAGGACAACACACACATTACAAGCAGTTAGTAATTAAACAAGGGATGCATCTCAAAAATTCCTGATGTTTCATAACCTCTCAGAAGTGCTGGCATACAAATATATTACAAGACAAAAAGTTCCTTTACATTAATACCTTGTCTCTACCTCCATAAGGAAGCTGAGAGTTAAGAACGGAGTTACAAAGTTTCTCTCTCTAATGCAGACACCAAACTGATGGGTGCTCCATAACCTGCAGGCACAGAATTGCCATGCATCCCAATGCACTTGCTATTAATATTTTATGTCCTTTCTGAAGCTTTTGCTTTTCTAATCCAAAATTTCCAAATGCATATGCCTGAAGTTAGACATTTAAATCCACATTTATGGTGCCTGTAATAAGCAGCTGGCAATAAAGAAGCAAAGCAATCATGAGACCAACTTAATTAAGAACCACAAGCACCTCCAAAAAAAAAAAAAAAAAAAAATCAGGAAGTTTAACTGCAAGTGCCTCCAAGTAAGGTGAACAGCCATATTTACAATTCTTACACTTGGTTTATAATCATGCAGAAAGTGAACTGACCCCCGTACTATTCCAGAGCTGTACTTGGACTGAATCAATATGTGCTAGAGAGGTGGACCTGCCCTCTATATTTCAGAGTGTTAAAAGCTTGAAACCACACAAGGTAAGTTAAATATCTACATAAACAATTTCACTGACGACCACCTGAGAAGCAACAGTCATCTAATGTACTCAACCAGATGATATTAATCTGAAAGGACAGTGCATTCTACATAAAATGAGCCTGCAGGAATTTGAGATGAATGACAGATTATTCCCTATCACAAAAAAATCTCAGAATGGTGTCTATATACACAGAGCACTCACCACACCTATCATAAGCAGTTCACAATTTCAGACACAAAAGCGTCTGAAAGCAAGATGATATTTAAAAAGGGGGGAAAATTGGCTTTACCCACAATACTTGCTCAAGAGGTCAAAGACAGCAGTTACTCAAAGAAGCCAGAAGAAAATCAGAGAAAGGCCAGACCTCTCAATTTTTGACTTAAGAGCTATGCCAAAGCAGGCCTCTTTTTGTGAGTATGCCCAGGGGAACTACATCCTTTTCCATATACTAACGTTAGGGAATGTAACACCTAGTATGCCATAGTATCTAGTAGCTGAAACTCTCAGTCTAACTGCAAGTCATAGATTAATTCCTACTGACCTTTCACTCAGGACTCTCGAACTACCAACCTGAGATCTAGTGTCCAGCCTGTTCAGAAGCAGGATTTGTTTAACTGACTTCAGTTCTCATTACTTAAATTTAGTATTTGGTTTATGACCCCCTTTTAACATTGAGTATACAGATATATCTGTAAGATTATATGCGCATGAAGCATTATCATCTATTATACGTACATTGTATAGATGTAAAATTTATCCTTCATCAACACTCTAAATAATTTACCTTTTAAAGCAACCAATGTACTGGTACATACTGTTTAAAAATTGCTATGTAAATAGAGTAAGCAGCCACACATTCAAAGTACAGTAAAATCAAAAAGGTACTTACTTGTTTGGCTGCTGATGAAGAAATTTCTCTTCTTTCTAGAAGGTTCAGAAGGTCAGCCAGGAGAAAGGAACTGACTGGGCTACAGAAGAAGGGGTAAAAGTTACCTCAGAACATAAAGGATAAGTAATATATCCAGGTTACTGTTGTTTGCCTAAAGCTCACGCTGTTTAGCATGACAAGCTAGTATCCTTCCTCACGATACACTATATTCAACTTCTAAAGTCTGTTTTTGACTGCCTACTTATATCTTACCATTGTCATATTTCAAAGAAGGAAAGCCACTGATTACTACTCTTAAGTAAATGACCCTCTTCTCCGGAAGGCATTTGGTTAACTTCATTCATCACAACACTGTCAAGGCCTGAACAGTCTTCCCTAGAGTAACAAACTTCACAGATAATAATTAAAGCAGAAGTGAGCAAAGGAGTGACAAGATAGTATTTTCATGATACACAAGAAAAAGGAACATTTTTGTATCACCATTGTGGTAATCACAAAGCCTTACCTGTCCTTCACTGGAAGGGCATGTTGTTTTAAGTAACTGAGCAGGTCATTTAGAATCCAGCCGATCACTTTCTTCGGCTTCATCTGTGTCTGTTTTACCACATTTTCAAAGTATTCTGCTAATCCGTCTTCATTCTGTTTAAGAAAAGTCAAATGCATCAAAGATACTGAAGTAAAAGCATGATTACTTTCATTACACATGATATTCAGAGTATAAATACGGAGTCCTAAAGTAAACTTGATTTGAGGAATCCATTGCAAAGTCACAAGACTTTGGCGTAATTTTATTAAGATAACTTCAAGGAAACTGTTATATCTAGAATACATTCATACGGCCTCATGTCAGCCTGTCTCTGTGTTTTAAGGCAACTTCCAGGAAAGGAATAATCTTTTTTTCCCCCTACTCCTCCCTAAAATTAGCATTTGGGGAAAAGCTGTCTCAACTTCTCTTGTATTTTAAAAAATACATATAATACTAGAAAGTATAACACTCCTATCTAACAAGCTGTCATGCTATCTTTTATCAAGAAAAATTTTTCCTGAAACTATCTACAGATATTTCATTTTTGATCTTGCAGTCACATTTTTTTTTAGATTGATGGAATAAGATTAGCTTGAGTTCATTCTAGAATGTGATGGAAAGTTCATACTGGAAGAAGTGATGTTTTATTTTTCTATTTTTTTCACAGAAACTGTGAGGTTTTCCACAGGACACTGAAACTGCTCTCAGTTAAAACTGTAAAATAGAACAAAGTGTGCTGAGATTAATGGGTTGATGTGCTGTAAAACTGGTGAGAGAAAACCAGACCCTTCACCTTTACCTTGAGAACATGAGCAAAGAATCCAAGTTCTTAGCCTAGGTTAGCCACCGAGGTCCTCTGTGAACCCAGGTAACTCCAGTAACTCCTCTACTTATGTACATAATACACACACACGTACTTCCCTTCCTTTCCAGTGTTCTTTCAAATTTAATTAGCAGTTACTTAATAACCAAATAATGTACAATCTAGATATAGCAGAAGAACAAAATTGACTTTAAAACAGTGAAGGAGTGATGTGGTTATCAAGTACACTGAACTTGATTAACAATTGTGTGTGTGTTAAGTGGAATTATTCAAATGATGAATCACTAAATATTGTACTTTTTCTAATTTACCTCAGGTTTCATTATTATAAACAAACACAAACTATTAAAACAGTGGGTTCACTTCCATAAAAATGCCTGTCCAGTTCACTTAGGAAAAGAAGTGAACAACTGCTTCTGCTGTTTTATTTATTTATTTATTTTTTACAAGTGCTGCAGAGGGTTTTTACAAACACTACACAGAAGAGGTCTAGCTACAACGTAATGCACACAAAGCCAATGTCTGCAATTGCCACATGTCTGCATGCAGACTACATGGCTCAGATGCAGCATGTCCAACACTTTCACCATGTATATGCTAGAGAGCTCATCTCTAGCAGCGAGCACATTCGGATTGCTGGGTATCAGCAGTCTGGCTGGAGTTGCAGCTCTGACCCTGCTGCCAGCCCTTTGAAAAATCAAGGACAAACATACTCTGTCCTCATATTTTAATCAGATGACTTCCAGGGCGCAGGAGGACATAAGGCTAGGAACTCTCAATTAGAGGGTAGACTTACATATGCTAGCAGACACTGAACCCCATACTTGCTACTTCTGCACATGAAAATGGACATATTTCCCCCAAATCCTTTGGTTTTTTTTTTTAAGTGACTGTCATTTTCTGTAGCCAAAGAGTAGGAAAACCCAGCAATGCCAGACTGAAATGAACAAGGCAGAATGTCAAAACATCAGAATGAGTGACAGAAAAGAAACATTTTCCTTATTTTCTTGTCATATAAAAAACTGCAGGAATAACTTGATTATCTTCAATTTCTAGATACTCTGTACTGCCTTAAGTTGACTTGAACCTGCTGTGCATTTTGATCAACTTTTCTCAGGCCAAACTCACTTGAAGTACCAAATTAATTTCAACGACTCTCACTCAAAAGAGGAAGGACCTTGTTAAACTTAGGGAAAAATAACCAGGGGGCAGATCTGACAGACTGAGCTCTACCATCCATCATAAAAAACCCCATCAAAATCTTAGGTTATAGGCTTCCCTACTAATCTAAGCATCATCAACTTCCCGTGTTCTGCCCACACTTGGTATTTCTGCTTCTGTATTTCTACATCATAGATTCTCTATTTCTACATTCATAGCTTATGAAGAGTTAACACACACATACACACACACAAAAACCTGTCCCTTGTGACAGATCTGAGCTGAAAACCACTGCAAGCCATAACATTCTGGTTTACAGGAATGTTAACTGACTGCCTCACTTAATTCTGAATAACATATTTTAATCTTCATAACAGGGAAAACAGAATTCTGGAATTACAGCACTGTGTTTGTGATGGAGGGCCACTTGGTGCTCTCATTATACGCCAAATACATTGCAACTTGCTCATTAGAATCTCATTGGCATGAAATCTGGCATACAATATGTCAACCAGATGCAAATTTCTTTCTTAAACATGGTTTAAAATGATCATTTAATAGTACTGAGATGTCAAAAAAGTAGTGGCTGAGTGATTTCAGTTGCTTTTTTAACCATTTCAAAACAATACACTACTTTAGAAAATACCATGGATGTAATCTTTAGAGACATCTGGTCTGTCTGCATTACTGTGCTTTTAAAGACCAATGATGCTTCCCAAAAAACTGAAGATGAAAGCTACATCATTGTTCACAAACAAAATCTCATTTTCTGCTTTCTTCTTCCCATTTTCACCATCACAGCTCCCACAACAACTGACTCTGAGGTAACAACTGCAGCAAAAATGTGCCAGATTGTCAGGGAAAAAAACAGAATATCTAGCCTATCAGAGCAGACAAGCAGAGTAGTCAATGAAAGACAGTTCAGACTTCTTCACGTAGCTTCTTATGAAATGATTTAAGTTGCACAAATAAGCATAAATTCACCTGCATACCAATGTACGAGAGAATGGCATGCCATAAACAAAATGGTCAAAGACTGCTTTTACAGCATCCCTCTTCAGAGTGTTCAAAGGACTCACAAATGCAATTGTTCCACCAAAAAAATAAGACAGAGCTCAAGTGTAACTGCCACTGTTATCTAAGTAAGCACACACACAGTAAATATACAGGAAGAAGACCTGAAATTCAGCTGAGAAAGCAAGTGATGAGCCCAGTCTTTTCTAATGCTGTGTTTTGACAGCTGATCTTTTTTTGGCTGAGCCACTTTGGACTTCAACATGCTGAAAACAAAATGTCACATTAATGTCTATGCCAACAGATTTTGGGTTTTGTCTCAATAGGAGGTAAGACAAAATACTACACCACAATACCTAGCAAAGTTCTCTGAGATCCTTCTTGACTGAAGAACAGTATTTGACAGCCTACCAATTTACACAGCAAAGTAGAAATTGCACACATAAATCAAGTCCCCCAAAACCATGGAGTCCACCTGGTTCAAAGAATGTAGAGTAGAGTAGAATTTTGCAAGAAGAAAATCATAATCTCCATTTATTATTGCAATTTACATAAAACTATCAAAAATCTCGCTGTTTACACTTAAGAAATCTGAGATATAAAGATATTCACAGTTCAAGCTCTCCTTCCATTTCAGCTCATCTTGTAATTAGGCAAAGCAGAAGTCTCATGGCTGTCATTCTCAATACCGCAGTACATACAGACAGTTATTGTATACATTTGGCATAAGAAGTAAACTAGGAAACTAACTTGCATTTTGAAGTATGGCATTGTTTCAATGTAACTTTGGTGCATAATCTTTTGAAGTATGGCATTGTTTCAATGTAACTTTGGTGCATAATCTTTCCTTTAACAAGTTGGCACAGAATAGAGACTTTGCATTTTAGAGAGATTCCTCTACCACTGCCATTTATTTAATGAGCACTCCTGGGCACCCTAACCTGAAAGAGTGCTCATTAGATTTGCGCATCTGGCCCTATCAGCAATCTTCTGTAACTTCCGAGGTAAGCTTAACACAGCAATGGACATACCATTTTCTGATGAATTAAGGTTAACTAGTCTCCCAGTGAACAGGCAAGCAACTTTTATGGGGAGTATACATGCTGACATCCTAATGCACAATAACGGAAGACCCACAATGAAGAACTAGTTCATTTCATGCATTCAGATAAATGCAGTATCTTATTACAAGCTGTATCCCAATTTCTGCTTGGAGCCTGCTCATTATCATACACGTTACAAAAAAGGAGAAATTAAAGAGAGAAGCAGCAAAGGCAGTAGAGGATTTCAGAGAAGAGCTGGAAAGAAAGGGGAGTTGCTGAGGCAAATACATGGGGCTAATTGCTAGAGAGGACAGAAACTGCATAGTGGAAGCCATCAATACAAGACAGAGACAGGGCAAGTAGGTTGATGTCAAGCGAAAGGAGGCGGGGAGAAGAAGAAGAAAAGGTCAAAGAAAGGGGTGCTGGATCTATCTGCTTTTCTGAGCTTTTTTATATGTAAGAAATGTTTTGATGTGAGGAAAATGCATGCATGGAGAGGGCTGCTAAATCACTTTTTGCAATTTTCATAGTGAAATAGGTAAAGTACTGCTGTCTACTTGACACCTCTCAATGCTATCACTACAGTCTCATGACTGTGATGAGGCTTATGACAGACCTGCCCACCAAACAGTAAAAGATCTGCAACTCCCTAAAACGGCACACCAGCACAAAAGCAGTTTTCCTAACAGCTTTCTTCAGAAAAAGAATCACTTTTTTTCTGTAGAACCAGAACTTCTGCAGAAGTGTATTAAAATACAGACATACAAAGGAGGGATATTAGGTAGCTAAGTCAGATGCACTACTCTCCCTGCATTTACAGTCAAAGGAAAGAAACTCCTCCAGGGGACAATTTAAAGTACTTAAGGTTCTGCTCTGAATCTTACACTGAAGAAGTCTTTCTTCTTCTGTCTCCACTGATAACAGTAACCAAGGGAGGACGCTGTCCAAGGTAAGCTGCCTAGGTAAAGTGTTTTAACAACGGGTGGCTACGCTAACGCCCACACAAACTTATCCCTGCAGAGATGCTGCAGTTTGTATTTAAGAGGCTGAAAGTTTGGAATAATTTTGGAAGTTATGAGATTTTGCTACCATTTCCTCATTTACATCACATTTGTTGCATGCTTTTCTTTCCCATGCCCTGTTCTGAACCTACCCCCTGCAAACTGCATTTTGAGGTCAAAGTTGATGTTTTACAGCCATTTTATGTTTTTATATTTGACTAAGTCTGGGTGTTTCAGAATAATGTAGAAACCAGATTGATTTGGGCACATGAAGCTTAAAGATTTAAACTACAGGTTTTCCTTCTGCAGTCAGAAGATGTCTGTTAATTTGTTACATACTGAAAACATGCCCAGCCTTGTACCTGACCCAAAGACAAGAGCCTGTGCTTGCAGACAAGGATTTGTCAGCAGGAAGTTGTACATTTGCTGCAGTCAGTTACTGCTTTGTCCATGTGCAGACAGGCAAGATCAATATTAAGTAACAATTACTTGCCTGCACTTTGCTTAGGAAATGCTTCTTCTAGGCACACAGTGTAGTTTCTTTTTTTCCCCACCATTCTATGTATATGGCTCCAAATCCATGAGTGCTGACAGTTGGTTAACATGACATTTGTGAATGTTTTCAAAAACAATGAAACTTTGAAGTTTCTTGGTTTACTTTAGCACTTGATCAATAGACCTACCAATAAGGTGAAGCTGTGTTCAGGAAGAATCCCATACAGTTCAACAAGCTTTGCTCTCTTCACACTGGGGAGGTCAGGAAGTCTCTCTCGAATCCAATCAATATTTACCACTTGCTGATGGTTCATATTAACTGGCAAAGATTTAGCATCATACAGAATCAATGGAGGAAGGTTTGGCTCTGGCATGAACCTAGTGAAAATGAAGAAAAACTCCTTTATAATTATTTTTAGTCAGAAGCTCAACAACAAGGAATAAAATCTGCTGCAAAGTCCCTTTTTTCTTTATCTGCCACGGATTGTTAAAGAGCCAATGACAGAAAAAGTGCAATTAAAACAATTCTGCACCCGAATTAATAATAATAAAAAAGATGTGGAAACAACGTATTCCTTTTGGCATCGAGCATGAACTGTGGATCTGGACAGCAAGGGGAGTAGACTGGCAGGAAGAGACCAAGATCAGCAGCCAACTGCCAGTAGTGATCCGTGCAGGTTGCAACCTTTCCATCCTAACCTCACAAATCTTGATAAAACCTCATGCTGTGCTAAAAGCAAAGCTACTGTGCTCAGCAGGGTGCCATCACAGAACAAAAGGCTCCCTTAAAGAGAAGGCCAATTCAAACCATCCAAATAGCTTTGCAATTGAAGCAGAAATCTCACTCTTATATGATCAAATGATGGTTTCATAAATATCAGGATAAAGGACATTTGGGCACACTCTGCGCTTACTGTAGTAACTTCTATTTCAAATCTTCCTAAATAGGAATTCTAAGTCAAATGTATAATGTGCAGAAGTAAGTTACAAAAAAAAAAAAAAAAAAAAAAACCCAAAAACAAAAACAGAAAAACAGTTTAATACTGATTATCATAATCTTTCAGGTCTTCATTTGGAATATCTTAGACTCACCAGTCTTGCCTAAGTTCTCCTGTTTTTTTTTTTTCTTTTTTACATTTGCTCAAATTAATCTTGCTAAATAACTGTCAGGCCTGCCACTATCACATTAAGGAATTCTTAAAATGGCCACTGCCTTTTCTGTTGCATTTCTACAAATGCTAATTTGAAAAGCAAATTTAAAGTCTGTGAGTTCTTTCCAAAATCCTTGCTCTGCTCTGATCAGAGGTAGAATATATATTGATTTACCACAAACACAGATATTGATTTACCAGAAACAGACCAGGGCAGAAGGCAGGCAGGCACAGAGCAGGAGAAGGGGAGCCTGCAGAAGAGAAGCCCAGAGCCCTCAGCAGTCAGTGAGCTGCTGATTCTTCCCCACCCAGACACCACCATGGCTACCTCCTGTTCCAGGGCACTCAGCAGCTGTCGGCTCCCTAAATTCCTGCTTTGCAGTGCTGACCCAACTTGTTCCCAGCAACACTGCCTCCTGACAGTCACCGTGCCTGGTCCCCTTGCTCTCTGGATAGCTCCTTCTTGGGTGGCTATTTACCATTTGATTGAGCCTGGCTGACTTTGCTGAAAGCAGATTAAACAGTACTCATGCAAACCACGTAAGCCATCAAATGGTGATGGCTGTCATCTCACGCTAGTGAAAGGCAGGAAGTTCTTAGCAGGACAATATCTTAAGTAGGTCTTAAGGTAGACGCCTGCCTACGAGTACTGACACCCTTCAACAGTAGCTAGGATTTTCAAACAGTGCCTACGATCACAGAATTTTAGCATAAAGAGGCATGATCTACTAACTGAATATTCCCATGTTCCTGTTACATCAGGACACTCCTAAGAATACATGTGTACTGATCACAAATCTTCAGCTTATCCACTCTGAGCTAATGCACTCCAGCTGTAGTGTTTGGGAAATATCTATGGGCTTTAGCAGAATCAGACACAGTCCCAGATCTGAACTGCTTGGACTAGCACTGATTTTGATAGGTCTTCTTCCCCTCCAGTGGAAAGTACAGTCCTAATACATACTATATTGATGGACTTCATATGCTCATTATACTACCTACATGCAAGAGGTGACATAAAATCTCAGTTCTTGAAATATTAACTTTATGTAAAAAATTACCTATAATCCTGTTTTCCTTCTTTATCTCTCATTGGTATAGTGCACCTAAAATAAAACAACACATGTAAGACGCAGTATGTGGTACGCTACAGAATGAGTTTTCTGGCAAAAACACAAAACAAAAACATCACCTCATAAAGATAAGGAGAGCCTCCTGCAGCCACTTCAAAGAAAGCGTGTAAGAGGGCAGTCATTTTCACCCAAACATTGCTTCATGTAGCATTTACCACTAGTTCCAGTATTACTTAGATGTTCACTTGGTAAGGTGGGTAAAACACATCTGCTACTCCTAAGGCTACAAAGTGAGTGCATCTGGGGCACTATCCTACAGCCTTTCCCACTAATTCTCACTGGATGCTTTAATGAAGGAGAAAAAAAAAATCACAGAATCTAGATGAATTTAATTTTCTTTACAGAAGTTTGCTATATCTAAGAGACTATCACATGTACATGTGCTGCTGTGGCCTAATTCTAGGTCTGCTCCCAAATCTGCCAATCTCTTGATGCTATGGGTCTATAGGAAAGTCACTTCACTTCTCTGCGTCCATTTCCCCTCCCACTATTTGCCTGTCTTGTCCATTTAGACTGCAGAGCAGGAACTCTGCACACAATGTGTTGTGTGAAAGCCTCAACTTTAAGAATATATTACCATCTGTGATAGGACTATGTTTGTGAACATTAGCTTTAGAAGACCGAACTTGAGTGATACCATGTTATCTCTCCTGATCATGTCACTTGATATTCCTGGCATTCTAAAGCTGCTATTACCAGCATTCTTCTAAAATAAGAGCTCACCCAAGCTTGGAATCAAAGGCTCTTGTTTCATTCAGAATTGTTCCTCCATTTTCAAGTTCTTCAATTTGCCTCTGTATTTCATAATCTGACAGCAACAAAAGAAAAAGAATAAGCTAGTTATACTGCACTATTAGCTTTTATACACTTGACTATTTTCTTTTTCACTGCTATGTAATAATGGAAAAGTTTGCTGTTTTAACCTTAATGAAATCAACAGCAGTAGTTACAGGCAGAATTAGCAGTCACTGTCTCTCTCTCCAGCATTGTTTATTTCTTTTGCATGTTCTCCTCATCTTCTTTCATTCTCTTTAAACAGAAAACATTTCTCCCAGACACTACAGCCAAGCCACACGTTCCTAGTGACCTTCCTATCACCCAGCTGACTATGTGGAACAAGAATTCTCATCTCCTTCATGCCAGTTTTGTTTTGGAGATGTAATAATCATCCTTTCTTGCTCATACCCAAGTTGCAGTTGCATGCTCTCTGAACTTAATGCACACCGTCTATTGTACTCGGCCGAAAGCAATCAATTTCATCTGAGGACACAGAGCTACTGATAATATAGATCAGAGCTAAACATGCTAAATGCTGAATCATCTGCTCTCTTTTTCTGGCAGACATAGGGCCACCTCTGCAAGAAAACTGCAGTTTAACATGGCGGCTACCCCCGGAGTATCCCACACCAAGATATATTTGATCAGGGAGCAGCAAGGGCAGGGCTGTTCCACAAAGGGGGACAAGCCAGGAGCCAAGGATGACTACAGCTCAAGCAGTGCCCTCACTAACCAGGGGCAGTCCCACAGGGCCTGAACAGCATGGGCCGAGCTGTGTGCTAGTAACAGGGTCCATCAACAGTCTCAGTCAGGATGAAAGGGTGCATCAGGTCGAAGGTCCATCCATGGAGTCCAGTCAGAAGCAGCAGGAGATGTGGCCAGTGATAGGACCGGATACAAAACTACAGTGAAGGTCCAAGGTGCATCAGGAGACAGGACTAGAGACAGGCACACCTATGATGTAGTTCAGGCAAAGTTCAGGCCCAAGCATAAATAGGACTCCTGGATCCATGGGCAGAGTGCGTGGGTGGGAGTCCCAGGTAAAGCCAGTCAGGGCAATTAAGACCTGTTAGTGCACTCAGGGCATTAATATATTTCACTTACTGAGACCACATAAAACATCTACAGTGCTCCAGTAATAAAGTCACCATCATTTACCTACTGCTTTTGCCAGGAATCGTACGCTATTGATATTCTTCACTTCAGTCCTCACTCCGTAAGGCTCTCCGGGGTGATGCACAGAAACATTGGCATCCACTCTCAGCTGACCCTCTGTAAAAGGAAACCTCATCAACAGAATAGTCTGCCCTGTACACTAGAATGAAAACCTTGGCATGCATTAATAAACTGCACATTATGTGCAGAGCATTAATAGCAGACTTCCGTATGTTCAGAAATGAGTAACAACCATCTCATAATAGCTTTCTGTTTGTGATTCCATTTCAAATGTCTGATCCAATCATTCAAAATTTTCTGGGATTATGACCTTTTTTTAATAGTACTGCTCATCATTCCTCTCAGAGAAAACTGTATAGCACAGTAAAGGGCAGATCCTCTAAACCATATAGTGAGAAAAGTTTCTGATTCACAGCCCTTAAAGAAAGGGCAGAATTAGACAAGTCATTTAAAGCGGTGGACTGAAAGCTTCCATTCCTCTATAAACAGCACAAAAACACCTTTTGGAATTACACTTTGATGGATACATACTACCTTAGCATGGAACACAAAAACTTACAGTTATGTTGAACAGATTTACTAAGGTGTCCTTGGGAATTTACAGCTCAAGGACAAAATGTCAGAAACTGTTTTTTTGTAATTTTTTTCACTCTGCTTCAAGTAACTGCAATCTTTTCCCCAAACAAATTTCCCTGACTGCCGAAAACTGAAATCAAATACAAAGTTACACATAAAAAAATTCTACACTTTTAGTCCAAAAATGGGCCAATGTTCTCAGGGATATTTTCTGACTCAACCACAAGTAACCTAGAATTTTATCCTTACAAGTTCTGTCCCTCTAAAGACATCCCTTCTAAGGAGAGAAGTTTACAACTGTTAGTCAACTGAGGGAAAAAAGAAACGTGAGAGGTTACACTATAAAAGACATATCATTTTTCCCATATTGCACAGAGAACATCTCTAGACTTCCTCTTTGTTGTTTAATTTCAAATACAGATAAAAAGAAACAAAACACGTGATGTTTCTATACAGCAGCACTACTAAAGAAAATGCAAAACAGTTCAGTGTTAAACCTGCAAAGAAGTCTACAGTTTTAGAACCCATTCAGGTCAATGGATGTAAATTGACTAGAGAGGACTTGGTACACTCTGTAAAAGTAGGTTGGATGTCAGCACATTAATTTTCTCTGTCTTCACAGAGTCTTGCCAGACACGTAAATGAAGGACAAAGGTGCTGGAATGACCCAACATCTCTTTCAAGAAGTGTTTTGCATGGGCTCATTCTTTGGGGTGAAACGAGTACTTGTTCCAACAGAGGAATATTCTTGTCTTGTCCTTGCTTCATTTTGAGACACGGCCTGCTTCTACTTGGATGCAGGTGTCAGTGTGACAAGACAATGAAGTTAATCAACCATAAGTGAAAGGAGAGCCAGGCCTCATGTGTTCTTAAAAAGGCTTTTTCCCTGTAAGCCCAGCTCTTTTTCCCACTTGATCATTTTGAAATGAAATCATATTTTTATTTGTCTGTTGTTAATGAAAAAAGAGCTGATAAAACTGGGTGTTTGTATTCACTGAACAGGCAAATAGAATGAAGGTAAAATGAGAGCAAGTAAAGCTCTTATTTGAAAACAAGTAATTACGGTGAGAGAAATCCACAATAGAAAGTTCTTAAAAACACCACTTGGAAAAAAAATCCAAATACTTTTCAAGACAGCTATACTGGAGGGAAAATATTTCCAACGCTAGAGTTCTCCTTTAAAGTCAGAAATCTCACTGCAACAAAAGATACCATAGTGCAATTCCAACGGAACTCTTAAGGCCAAATTCAGCAGTGATAAATGATGATATATGGGTATGTCTACCAAGGCCTGTGAAGAAGTGTGCAAAATGGGTGCTCAATTTTAACCACCATCCTCCATCTGATGTGTGTAAAACTGGTGTGAGAAAAGATTCAGACAGAAGAAGCAGGCAGGGCAAAGCACTGTGTCAACATATATAATGTCTGGCAATTATTACTTCCCCCTCTGCATTAAATTAGATTCAAACCCCTAGCCAACATTTCCTGGGTCACATTAGTCTTGGGTGATACATGGGCTGCTCTAACTCAGCTTTCTAGGAGACGTATCTACTTATACCATGGCCTGAATTTGTTACTAGATCAGTAAGGCCAACCACCTTAGGCAAAAAGTTAGCTTAAACTGTGAACGCTAACAGGCAGCACATATTCAGGCGTACACATGTCTGTGGATGAATGACCGAAATTGTACTTTTGAATTCTCAAGCAAAAGCCTGCTACTTGCTAGCTGCAACCATGGCCTGATTGTAAATTTTGATAACACTAGGACTAAGCAAAAGTGGCACATCCTGAATCCTCCAATTGACAAAGAAAGAGAGAACCACCAGTCAGGAAGCTGATCACACATTGTGTTTCTGCAGACTATTTAGACCGGGAAAGCTGGGGCCTTGGGGTTCCAGAAAGAAGAGCTGGTATCAAAAGAGGGGTTTCCCAAAAAGAAGTGGTCTCAGAAAGAAGTTGAAGATCTTGACTGGAGGAGAGATCCTGGAAGTGGAGAAGGATCCTGAAGATCAGAAAGATGCACAGAGATGAGTGCTGGGGCAAGCCCAGGGACCCTGGCCGGTAACGCCCGAGACTGGTATCTGCAAGCAGCTGTGGAGCACGAACTGACATGACTTTCTGCCTAACCTCCCCAGCCCAGCGGTGATCTCCCTACCGGGACAGGAGGCTAAGACCTAGTGAACATAATGCTGGGGGTCAGGGAGGGAGTGTGTGAAATAATCAATTAGAGTAAAATCTCTGATCTCATTGGTTCTTAAATAAATTCCAGTACCCAGACCCACCATGCGTTGTCATTTACTCTGTCTCACCCCTGACACCAACACCGGGTTACTGCTTACACCCATCTTGTGACCAACTGAGACCTGTCACATAGCTTACATCACGATCCATGCTCTCACTGACTTTGGCCCATAACTTCCATATTCTGTAACTAATCATCACTACAGAGCTTCTGTGCTGCAGCTCTGTGGCAAGCAAGATGAGGACAGACAGGGAGAAACACCACAAGAACTGGACATTCCTTCCTGCCTATTAATGTATCCTGAAAATTAATGCGAGATGATATAAAATCTAACACTGCAAAGCTCTGCAGAGGAAGATAGGCCCATAAGGACACCTGAAGCATGGCAGACATTAGGACAGGCTCTGAGGATTTTAAAAACAGCAGCAAGAAAAGGCTGTGTTAAGCAACTGTAGAGCAAAATAACCAGAAGCTGCAAAACTCCTGGAAATGCAGAGAATTACAGATGACGAGGAAACGTACCCTTCCCCCCATCCGTACCTGCCATGACTGCCTGGCTGCTCCCAAGTGTTTGAAGAATAAGCTGAAGCTCTCTGACTGCTGCAGCTGCTTCTTCCCCACAGCACATATCAGGCTCCATGACAACCTCCATGAGGCCAACTCCTATCAGCAAAAGAGACAAGAGATTTCCAACAATAGCTTTTGATCTTGGCATATTAGAGTGCAACTGGCTAAACACATGAAAGCACTTGGGCTTTTTCTGAAAAAAATAAAAAAAAACATGTATTATTTAGTAACTGTCACAATGAGCCTAGCTGCAGATTGCTACAAAACCTTTTCCTCCTTTTATTTTTTAAAGGAACAGGCAAACTGCGGACATTCTCCCAGCCCTTGATGACATGCAGAACAGAAGGAAACACTCCTCTGCCTTTCTTTCAGAGAACTCCTATTTAAAGCCAGTCTGATTTCAGATTCAAATTGATTTTTCTTAAACTAATTTTGGAACAGACAGAACTATAAACAGATGTACTCTAGCATTTAGTTTCAGGATCCAGTTTTCAGAGAATACGAGCAATGGACAGCAATGAAGCACTGTGTCTCAGATAGGCTACGCCAACCAGGTTACTGCCTGTGTTGGGTACTAACTTGGCTCACGTAGTTTACAGTTTCAAAGTTTAAAGAGAGATTTTTCTACACTTTTTCAAAGCTAGCAATTAAAAGAAGTGCCTGATTCATGCCGTGATGATTCCAACAGCTACTCCTTCTATATACAAACTTGCTTCATTAGGAGTCTGTGATATTTTGTTTTTTTAAAACAATGCTTACAGTGGAAAGAGCTTAAATAGCTCTCTGGGCTGAGTGGCTCTGTGTGACTGACAGTTTTGGGGAACTGGAGCCAACAGATTTCTAACTTACTATTGCCAAATGCCATTGGCCAACAACCATGAGAAAGGTCCACTAGCCATTAAAAAAACGCAAGCATTCCCCTGCTGCAAATGTAGTGGTCATTTTGGTGTGTTTTGATTTTCAGGGAAACAGACATCAGGTTGTTTTAATTTTTTACATGTTCCCTGTCACCCATCTACCTTTAAAGAATCATCTTACACAGAAAGAGGAAAAAATAGGAAAATAATCCAAGCCTACCAGCCCTATTCAAGTCAACAAGAGTCTGGCTCCTTGCGTCATCATGGAGACTCTTTCCACTGTCTTGCTCCAACTGGATTTGCTTAATTCTCACGGTTTTGGTCACCATCTGGCTCATTTTGTTGTCTATGCAGAGACTGTATGACAGACTCCCATTCACCGCAATAGGAACTCTTTGCTGGGTGATTTGATAGCCAGCCTGTCAACAAAATTAGCTGTATAGTCAAATAAAACATTCACTTTACAGAAAGCAGCAGCACAGCCAAATGCAGATATTAGAGATTAAGAACAGAATGGAAAATGCAACATTTTCCACAGTAACCTAAGTGAGGGGATAGAACACACGCACAAGCAAATTCACAAGCTTTACTGCTTCACTGGAAGAGAAGCAAACTTGAAGATGGGACTAGAATTCAAAGTAACTCTGACAACTTCTAGGTCTGGGAAAAAAAGGAGAGCACTCCTCAATAAGAGTAAGTATAAAGATACTATACTGACGCAGAAATGATCAATTACCAACTGCACAAACACTTGCCATGGATGATACAAGTCTTGCTGATACTGTCTTGGGGCAGGAAATGGACTAGAAGAAGTTCTTCCAGGCCTGTGATTCTGTGATCATGTTGTCTCTTGTCTGAAGACACTAATTCTACCTCCATCCCCAAGCTTGGACTATCACTCATCTTCCTGTCAGGTTGAATCTCCCTCTCTGCCCATTTAGCACCTGTTTATTAGGCAGAGGGGAAAGGCAGAAAGGTGGAAAGAAAAAAAAAAAATCAGGAAAATGAGAAAGCTCAGCTGAGAAGCTCAGTTTCATTAATGCAGCAATTTACAAGCTAGACACTGCAACCCCACGTAAGCCGCACAGCTGATAAATGCCATAGCAGACTTGGGGCTCCACTGAAAGAGGAAACTGCCAATCAGACAAAAGGCTGGCAGTGACAAAGTACCAGAATCACTGCACTGACCTAAGAATACAGGAGTGAATAATTTACTCTGCTGAGGTAGAGTCCCCTTCTCTTCCTCCTTGCTAGCAAGCTCAGTGGTGAGAATTAAAAAAAAGCCTGCCTGATTTTAATGAATTGGGAGGAGTATTTGTTTGTTTTGCAAGGAGGAAGGATGTTACTCAAAAGTTTGGAGATGGTGACAGTGCGCTGGGGTGGAGTGCAAGGGTCTGGCACAGTGAACAGCACAGTTTATATGAAGTGCATGACCTTCTAGCCATAATCACTATAATAAAAATAAAATAACTGACTCTGTGCAATCTATGCTAAGCACACAGCTTTTCCCACCTCCTACAGTTTCTCATTAAAATGATTTTTTTAAAGCCTCAAAGAGTGAGTGACAATAAACAACAAGAATCCCATTTACCATCCAATGCCCCATTTTCAGGACTAGCAATAGTCTCATTGTCAAAAGACCTTAAGAGTAGGATTTATTTTATCTGTTCTATACAGCTCATTAGCCTAAACTCTGCATCTTATTACAGGGTTCCTGACTAGTCCGTTTCACTATGAAATGCAGGTTGGGCAGTTTATTGTCAGTGCTCTAAACAACAGAAGCCAGCCACTAGAAAACCAGAATTACATGTTTCAAGATACTAAAATGTGTCAGTATCTCCTTGACCCAAATTTCCATGCTTATCTGACCAGAGGATTCTGTAGTTCATGTCAGCAGGCAATGGCAGCACACGGTGAGTACATACCCTCTTCCACCTCATTCTCCTCCTCTAAACAAATGGATGAGATTTCTTTTATATGGCAACATTCTTTGATACAGTTTCTATGCAGTAGTTTATTAGCGGGAGAAATCATAAGAAGAAAATCTGACATTGTTTTCAGTTTAACAGCAGAACGACCAGAGGCCGCATGCAAACAGATCTGTGATGTTTCTGGTGTTTCTTTATGATGTATAAAGGAATTCTGAAAGTTGTGTTTATTTCTTGCTATTTCACATTTTTTCTCCTTCAGGTCTGGAAATGGTCCTTGAGATAGCACTGCAATTAAAAGAAAGTACTAATAATTTAAAGTGGTGTGTTTCACATCCCTAATAGCTCACTACTGAAGTACTTACAGAACCCCCAACAGTAAGACCTCTTGATGGCTCACAAATATTAATCAAGTTATCCCTGCAAACAAAATTAGCAATTATGTCAACTTCACAGAAGAGAGATTAAGAGTCATGGGTGCCTGACGAAGAAGAAAACAGTACCCAGATCTCCTCTGAGATCCAGATCTTGAGTGGACAACTATAATACCATTCTCCCTCCCAGGTGGGAAGCAAATGTATTTGAATGTACGTGTTTTAGGTGACTTGAAAATATTTCCAATGCCTGAACAAACAGTGGGAGAGAAGGTAGTCTGGTTAATAACACAGCACCTCTATACATTGATTTGAGACCTGAGAAATCTCCCACCCTGCTTCTCTGAATATCTGGGACATCTCACCTAAAGAGAGGATAAACTAGCATGCCTGATCTTTCTCAGATAAAATAGAAGCAGATTTATTTTCTTTTAAAGCAGTCACCAGATCTTCACCTCCAAAATCAGAGGAACTAAAACTAGTGTTCCCCTCTTTGACAGGGTAGTGTTAAATTGAACAACAATCAGAACAAACACGCTGACAGAAAAAAAATACATGTTCATTATTAGAAAGGTTTAACATCATTAGAACAGAAAAAAGGCTCAAACTCCACTGCGTCCTGTTGTAATTACAGAAGTCAAGTTCTTAACTGATTTCACCATTCTTACATCTACACCAAGTACAGTAAAATACATTCAACTTTCAGTGACGCTTTCTTCCAAATATGAAAGCTACCAACAAACCATACAAAGATGCAATTTTAAATATACTGGAACTCCTGACTGAGCAAGTTTTAAAGGGAAATTAAATATTTTTAGGTCCTTAATCACAGCAAAAAGACACTATTACATTTATACCTTTGAAACCTGTCTTTATTATACATTCCTTTTTAAATGAAGGACTACGATCCAACTGCTTTTACCCTAACAGACAATTAGTACTAAATGCCAGGAATGGAAAACTTAAGGGGCAAAGCAGCTCCATCTCCCAATTCAATTATATTAAGCCACTGGAATCGTGCTGCTAAGCAAGGAGTCAGCAATCAGAGCAATCATATTCAATCAGTGAGCACCAGGGTACAGCTGTCTATTCATCAGAGCACAGCGCAGCATCCTGTTGGAGGGAGCAGACTGAAAACAGAATAAGCATCTCTTCACTCATACCCTATTGCCACCCATACTCCAGACTTGACCTTTCCTACAGCTGTAAAGGGACCAGCTATACTGCATACTTACAGGCAGATCTGCATAGAAATAGTGTTTTCTGTCAAACAAGGACTTCTTGTTTATGCTGCAGTTGAGTGCCAGGCCTGTCATCACTGCTGCTTCTACACATCTCCTGTTGAGAACCTAAGAAAACATGACACATGATTTTGTTCAGATACTCAGTATGTAACAAATGCGTCTCCCACACATATGGAGCGTATATTCAACTTGGTCGCCTTCAGACGGCGTTATATCTCTTTCCTTGTGGGGGTAGTTCTTATTCATCATTAAAGCAGTGGTAGCTACAAATCTGCGAAGTTTTAAGATGAAAAAACATTTCGTCATGCCACAGAAGGAAGTGTGCACTGTTCTGGCTTGTTACTGTTGTGAATACCCCAGTATTCTTGCACCCTCAAAGATATACAAAAGACCAACCACAGCAAATGATAATTGACTTGTACCCAGCTGTCACGTCACTGGGAACACAGTGGTTCCGAGTTAGGGACTGGGGTACCATTTCAGTAGAGTGCCTCAGAACACCTATACCTACACTGAATTCATGAGAATTTACACATACACTTCTGTGCTTTGCTGAACAAGGATTAAATTAAGCACATTTACAAGCTGTGCTAAAACAGAACTAATGAGACATCAATTAATCCCATGGCTGCAAGTGCACATGCACTTCCAGGACCCAGGGAACTCATGGGCTTAAGCTTCTTGCAGAATGCCACATGATCTGAAGACCCAGCAAGGCCTTTGTGAAGAAATTTAGGAGTTGAATTGGGGCTGCAGTTCTCCCTGTGGACCCAGCACTCTCAGTGCTACACCGTTCTACCTTCCCAGCAGGCTCAGGATTCTGAGGAGAAAAATAATTCCATTCCAAAAAGTACTAACAAGCAAGGTCCCAAAGTTAATACTTTTTTCAAATGTACTCTCATTAATTTAACAGTTGGTTCAACTAACATTAAACTGATAAAATTGGAAAAAAAAAAGACAGAATTTGCCTTAATATAACTCTGATATGCTCACATTTACTGTGTTTTGAAACAAGAGCACGCCTTTATCCATCTTATTTTGCTCTGTATAGCTGCCAAGAAGTCAATTTCCACCAGGACCATTAAAGGGGCACATCAGGTACAGGAATTTAGAAGACTTCATCTACATTCAGCAGAAAAAAAAGTGTAGATCTTAAGTACTACTTTTTTCAGTATTTCTGCATATTTACTTTTCATATACACCAGCCTGACTTCTGAGAACAGATTGAGCAGCTGTACTTTTCCCATCACCTACTTCTTCACTGCAAAAGGACTCTCTGCTTTAGTCCTCCAGTATTTGAGAATCAAAATTTCACTGAAAAATAACAGAAATTCTTCATATAACAGAAGCTTAAGAATTGCTTCAGATCTTTAGTGTAAGTATAAATGACTAAGTAGAACACATCTAACTATATACGGCTAACTAGAGCACTGCCCTGTTGGGGCAGATTATATTTATTAAAAATTTTAAAAGATACATAAAGCAAATTTTGAAAGAGGAAAGACGAAGAACGACTTCCCCTAGAAATGCTGACCTGCAGCAAAATGAACCCAACTGATCGTGACTGTAAACTAAAGTAAAATAGGCAACTTCAAAATATTAGCTTATTTTTGTGTCATAGCTGCAGTTCATTACCTAGCACATGCTTCTATTTTCAGCAATTAAAGGCTGAAAATAGCATTTATCCTCCAGACAGTACAGATACTTTTTTTTACTTTTTAAGGAAGCCTATCATAATGTTAGTCTAATTGTTGAATGTGTAAAATATCATAACATTTCTAACTACATAAACAATTCTTCCTTCTAAAGCCTTACGGCACAAGCCTATTCAGCTTTACAAGTCAGGAAGGTCTATGCCAGTCAAGACCTTTTAACAGGTGATCACCAAAAACCATTAAGTCTCCAAAAGGACTGGGCAGACTCAGAACACCACTGCAACAAAGCAGTGAACAAATGCCCGATATCTTGCTATCATGTTTCCTGATGGTGAAGGCATTAAGACTGTTTCTGAATCTGAAAACAAGGTAAAACCCAAGCCTCCAGCTGCAGTCAGAGTCTCACAACAGTTCAGCAATCACAGGTAGAGTTCTGCTAGTGACTGCAAAACAATTACCACCTTTGACCACTCGCTATTCTGCTTTTATTTCAAACCAGGTAGAGTATATTTTACTCATCAACCTAAGAGATAACACTGTTTCAGGGTGAAGAAAATAATCCCCGCATATATTTTACATTAGTGAGCTTCTGCACTACTGCTGGTGAGCCATTTTGGTAGCTGTGGGGAAAAACTGGTATAAAAATGTGAAGTATTGATTATTTTCTATGCAGTATTGCTAAGCATTTAGATTAATGTGATGCAAATGTCCCCAATGGATTGGATCATAGTAGCCCAATCATTGTATATGCATCATTACTCATGCACTAGTAAAATTTCTACTGTGCTATTCTTTATTGACCGCTGTGGCGATAAAAGACATTGCAAATTTAATCTTTTCCACAGTGCCATATTGAGATGTCTACCATGCCAATCTGCTTCCCTTCCCCTGTCTGACTCTAAAAAAATCTGATGACCCTCTACTTCCTTAAAAATCAAAACTTATCTGCTTAATTTTTCTCCATTTCCAAAGTGACTAATTTACTACTACCTGTTCCAGTATTTTTTGATCAAAGCTGTGCACATAAAGCAGAGATGGTTAGGCAAACTACTACTTTTCCTTGGAACGAGTCTAGCTTTTCAAATAATCTGCAGTGATAAACATCAATTCAGTACGTGAAACTTCCCATACTAATGACCTAGAATAAGTCCCCCCAGCTTGTTTATGTAGTAAGCTGTTATTAAGTTGACAGCTTTGACTAGCACTGAAGATTTAAATTACTGGCTTGAACTGACAAGCTGCCAGTCTGGTATGTTAGCAAAGTGCTGGCCTTGAAAGAAAGCTATGTAGTTCCTGGAATAGCTACGGACAAAACACAAGAGTCTAGAAAGCCTTCTTAAGTATTTCTAGTCTTCTAAAATGGAGACATCTCTCATAGGTATTTATTTCAAGAAATTCCAAGAAAGATATCACAAGAGAAAATCTTAATTGTTTGTACTAGAAATCCATGAAAAACCTTAATAGTGACATCCCACCACCAGGATCATGTCCCATGTAGCTATGTTACCTTGCTAGAGCACCATGGTAACTGAGAGGCAAAGGAATGAAAGAACGATCCAACAAAGATCTGTCTTTTTCTGATACTCGTCTGTTCTTTACATCTTCTCCACAAGTGGACAGATTCCTCTCACAAATTTATCATCTTTGGCTGCAAGGTCAGTTTAGTGAAGATCTTCATTTTAAATACAAGACTATTCAACAGCTATACAAGACTGTACACAATACCTCCAACAGCATAAGTTCCCACCAAACTCAATTTGTAACGGGTTGGGTTTTTTTAAACAGCAGGTTTACTATTAACACATTAAAGAAAGCAGGTTCCTTTTTAGGTGATGATACATGTTTCTATATTTAGTAAACAATCATTTTTACATATTAAGAGAATAGGTATGTGCCTCCTTGTTTTGCTATTGAGTATTACACAGGATGAGTGGGGAAAAAAAGAATCATCTAAATCACTTTTCTGGAAAAAGTTTATTTTGGCTGCTCTCTTTAAAAATGTTTATTATGGCAGTGGCACCTCAGTGTCCTAAGTTATGGAACAGTGTATTCCTTGTATTAAACATTGTAAAATCAGAGATACTCCCTAGAAATTTTAAAATTCTTTGATTCCAGGTCACACATTTTAATAAAGTAATTCCATATTACTTGGCTATCCCAAGAAGACCTTCATTCTCAATTATAATCATGAAGAAATCACTATCTCTTAATTAACTACAGGACTATTTATCTAGGAAATATTTAATTTTATCTCCTTTTCATTCAGAGTAACAGCTGGAAGTAGGAACTAGTGCAATGTATTTAGCCAGTTCTCTGTAGACCAGGTAGTAATCTTTAGAAACCTCAACAGATATATCTACTCCTATTTCCAGGTACTCCTACTGCACATCCCTCTGATTTTTATTTGCTTCCACTAATGGATATATTCAGTCTTATCATTCTGCTGTGTTAAAAGTTCCAACTTGCTCTAATATATGGTTCTTTGAAGTTCACTCTTGAGTAAAGCCTCAAAACAAATTGCTCCCACATCTACTTTAGCTAAATGTGATTGCGACTCTTCACTCTGACACTGCAGATGAGTACTTCAATGCAGAGTTCTTCCTTGGCATCTGCCTACCCACACTGAAGGCCACAACTGTCTTGTAGATATGACTTTCAGGATGTGCATTAAAATAAATGAAGAGTTAACCATACCCCAAATGACCCACTTATTTCAAAAGGTCTAGAATCAGACCCCTCCCTCTAGGCATACAGTAAAAATTTTAAAAAATAACCAGTCTTATTGTTCATTTGGCCTGCAAAGAGCCCACATCTTCCAAAAAATAAAGTCTCTAACTGCAGGGGAAGCTTAAAAAGAAGAGTGGCTTCAGCCTAGGTCTCCTGCATTTCAGTACAGCATCTGCTCCACAGCATACTTCCTGCCCTAAAATGAGCAATGGGGGGGAGGGCAGCGGAAGCAGCAGCAGTCATTTTAAATGAAGATCTTAAATTAATAGAAAGAGAATGAAATGGTAACTGAGAAGCTGAAGCAGCCAAGGAAGATCTTTTTTCGTTAAATATAATCTTAATATATTTTCTAACCTCATCTTTTGCAATCTGGTTCTGAAGATGCATCCTGCTACACAAAACAAATTAATATCTTTAACCTTGTCTGTTGGCAAAGCTGGCTTTCAGTGATGCAACAGGCACTCAAGGTGTATCTTAAAACCAGGGAACTCAGACATCTCAACAGTGCCCAGCTCCCAAACACATTACTTCCACATGTGTCCAAAAAGATAACTGGGCATACTCTCTTTAAGTTGAGGACCTAGTTTGAGAGCTTGTATTACAAGACTTAGAAGCATCTTCCAGTGGCAGTGATGACCAAATAAATTCACCAGCAATAGTGAGAAATTCTGACTGGGGGAGTACAAAAAATGGAGAGTATCACCAGATTCACAGCTGTTAACTACTGCCTGACTTCTGGGTTTCTCAGTCCTTTGACACAGTGCATACTAAAAAAAACACAAAAAGAAAAGTCCATTCAGACCACTGCATGGTCAAAGGGCTCAAGGGTCTAAATAGAAAAAAACGTATTTTCTGAGTGAGACAGCCAATCCAGTAGCATCGCCCTGAACTAGGGATCTCTGGGCCTGACACCCATTACCAGTGGTTAAAACCAAACAAGCTTCTGCCATGCAGAACCGGTTCCAAGCAGGAGAGAAGACAGGGAAGACTGAACAAAGCAATGGAGAACTAATAGCTCATGACATCCAGAATCAAACAACACATTTCTGTGGTGTTGCCATCATGAAGTCCGGTATCTCCCTAACATCCGTGCCCTCCCTGTTGACAGTATTGTCTTCTGAGTCTGCCACATACATGCCCCTTCTTCACCTATCCTAAGGATGTTTCCTCTCTAATGCCTGTTGAAATCTAAAATATTACTAATGCTATCTGACCCACGACAAGTTAAAATACAGGGAGATGATGGGAAAACAGCTCATTGGTTCTGGAGGTAGAGGACTGAGCAATAGCTAAACCCTAGGTTACGGAGTGTGATCAAATCCAAAGTCAACCAGAGCTCTGAAACTGATGTTCTCAGACCTTTTTCCTACAGTGAGCTCCCCCAAAAGGCTAAAGAAGGCTTTTAAACATGAATAAAACTTGGCTTCTTCAATGTAACCTAGATTGTTTTTCTTAGAGAAAATTCCAAGCATGTAGGACAGAAAATAGACAGGGTTTATAAACCAGCTGCTGCCCAGTTCATCCTTTCAGATGACTCTGCTTGTAAGGCTTGGTAGTGGTCAGCTCAGTTGTAACAAATTCTCACCTTTGATACACAGTGGCTGTCATTTTCCATCATTTCTGAATCTTGGCTATCTGCCCTCTGCTCCTTGTTGCAATCTTTATGTACAATGAAAGCTCCCTGCCCTTTGCTGCAACTCCCTCGTCCCTTTTTCCCCCATTTGTAGTCTCCTGAAGCATACTCATTTGCTGACCAGAAAATAAGCTATCTTTCCCTCCAGGGCGGTCCTCCTGACCTAGATCTCTTAAGAAAGCACTACGTACAAACTGGGAACAAATAAAACAGTAGTAGTCTATCACACAGAGAGACAAGATACTTATTTAGACAAACAAAAGGCCACATAACGCAACAAGTCTTGCAAAAAGCTATTAAGAAAGGAAACTAAAATTTCTTCTTAAAAGGCAAGTAAGTTGTTCTGGAACAACAGAACTAACGAAGACTAATTTCCTATAATCGTCCTAGTTTGTTTTAGCTAGGCAGTGACCTCAACAGCCTCTCCCCCATGATTTCCTCCACCTTTTCTTCATTTCATCTAAATACTAGCAGGATGAGATCAATATAGCAGATCCCAAAGTGAGTATAAAGTGTCACGAATACCTGAATGGCAGCAGCCCAAATAAAGCTGACAGCAGTGGGGAAAGGGGAGCAGAGACTAAACTGCTAATTTGAGTTTCCCCTTCATATGTTTGCTAGTATAATCACAAAAATCTCTATAAAGTTAGTATTTTTGAGACAAATTTGGCTGAACCTGGTCAAAGGGTTCAGAAAGTACTGGCTGGTAGTGCAACTGCAAGAGTAATGCTTCTGTACATAAAACAATGGTTGCAATGGCAAAAACTGCATGTGTAACTGATAAAACACCCATGGCAGAAGCTGACATAATCCCTATCAAAATCAAAAATACAAGCATAATATATTTGAGGTGGCAAGGTGGCTGATAATCAGAGAGAACAATACAGTGAAAGAAATTATTTTTTACCCCAGGAACCAATTACAGCCTAACGGCACCAAGATAAGTTTCAAACAAAATACGTAAAACTGACACGCAACATTACACGAGACAAATAATCAGGATGAAAACAAAAACCCAGTCTACAATTATCTGTCATTACTGTTGGACAGAGTTTCCTAAACACTTTTTAATGCTAAAAGTCTTCAAACAAAACATTGTTAATAAGAAGAATGAAGAAGCAAGATGTCATTTTGCAAAGTCAAAATGGTAAAAAATTGGTAGAACTGTACTTGCTACCGAAATTCTTGCTTAACGGAACACTATTTGCATACACATACATATGCATACTACCTTGGAGTTCCCCAAAGTGAGACATCTGGAACTAGGCCGATTTTCTGCATACTGTGAGAAAATTTAAATCAAATTCAAAGTTACCAAAGCATACAAAATAACTGATAACAGAAGCAATAATAATTAGTCTGTCCAAAACCACCCACCCACAGTTCAAATTTAACAAAAAGATAATCCCCAGCACACTAAGAAATACTCTTTTCCAAAGGCTAGTGTGCTTTTCAGCAGCAATTTCAGATTGAATCCAGGAAGATGAGTCATTGATCTGTGTTGTTGTCATGTAATGGTCTTGCTATCCAACAGTATCACAGATGCCACAATAAGTGTGGTAGCAGAACTATGTGAAGGAAAGGAAACAAGACACTGCAAATGCCCGCTCCCCACAAAGACGTAGAAAAAAAAAAACCTGCATAAAGCAAAGGTACTAAAAAACAACACAAAAGGAGATAAAATACATAGATAACATCACTGATGCACTGAAGGATCTACTGAAAGAGGTGATAGTAAGATGTTTTATCAAATCAATGCAGTTCTAACTGGCAAGTTTACATCAGCCAGAGGGACCTGTTAAGGATGAATAAGGAAAAGCCAACAACAACAAAAAGGAAGAAAGCTCAATAGGTAGAGGAGTTTCTGAGGTGCTAAGGAGAAAAAGCCCTACAGAAATTGTTAGCCTTGACAAAAAGATTAAGACACGCAGAATGAATGTTTCAACTTCTCACAGATAAATGAGGCACAGCAAAAAATAAGAGAAAACAGTTGCAAGGGACACCTTCAAAACTTGAAAGAAGAGCATTGACAAGAGTCATCAAACACTTCAAAGCACAAGAGCAGAGGTGTCTCCAGAAAAATGGCATTATATTTGAAGTATGAAATAAAGTTGACCTAAGCAACTGCAGTAACTGAGGAGGTATAACACTTCTTTGCGAAAGGCAAAGTTTTCTGCAGTTTCATCTTAAGTAGGATTAAGAAAGTGTTTACAACAAAGCCAAGGGACATGTAGGCTAAATTTTTCGACAGCTCACCTAGCATCACCCATTTGCTCAAGCCTCACCAGAGGCTTGGGATTCTCACAGTTTAATTCTCATCCCTAACATCTAAACCTACTGGCAGCACAGATCCTGATGAAGAAGAGTAGTTCTACATGTAACCTCAGGCTGTGAAGGTTCCTATGAAAGAGAAAGAAATAAAATGGGGGGAAAAAAGCCCATAGCCCAGCCCTGAAAATCACCTGAAGCAGGCCTCCCTTATCTTTCAAAGACTCTTCCTGACCATGACAATGGTGCTGAACTGATGTCATTATTTAGGCAGGCTCTAATCCATCATTCACTCAGAAATTCAGAAGTCTATGGACTGCCAGGGCCTTCTCAGAGAACAATGGTTTGAAAGTACATTTCTCTTCTCTGTTTTTTTTCAAAACTATACGGGATTTTCTCTTTAGAGGCTTCTTTTACAGGAAAAACATACTTTGCAAGTCCAGCAAGATGGGACACTGCGAGCAACAGAAGGCTATTAACCACTGATGATGTGATGCATGTCACAAACTGTAGTATTGTCAGGAGAGAAAGGATCACAACAGATACCATCTGACAGGTACCATCAGTTTCTAAGAAAACCTCTCTTTTTTTTGTGTACAATTATCACAGTTTTATTGAAAGAAATTACAAACGGTTAAAGTGAACCGAGACTCAAGCAAATGGTTTAAAACACAGATGCTCTCACCTTCTCTCCTTCTGGCACCACCACTAATATCTTTTGAGAAGAGGTGCTGAAGGATACAACAACCTAAGCATCATGTGGTTTCCAAAAAGAAAAGAAGATTTAGATTACAGCAGCTCAACCAACATGCATACAAAGATCAGAAGACTGTCCAAGTCCTCAAGAAAGGTGTGTGCAGCTTAAAAGATTGTTATCAAAAGGCAAGCTAAGAAGCAGCGTTTCTGAAAGGAAAGCACAGAGAAAGGAATAAGTTCATACGCATGCCAGCAGGAATGTCAAAACAAAACCAAAGTCACAAGTTGGCAAACCAGCTGCTGCAATCACCAGATTTAACAGGCACCAGCTATCAAAAATCTAGTTTAAAGTATAAATTTTAGTCTCAAATGCTGTTTCCATTCCAACATGTATAAATGAAAGATAGATCCACCAAAATCACACACAAAGCTCTCAGTGTATCAGGTAAATCCTGGATATTAAACACATCCCAAATTCACCAGGAAGTCTGATAATTTATCACCCAAGATATCAGGAAATATGCAAGGTATATGCCACTGTCAAGGATGGATGCAGCCGCAATGTAGGAGGGCTGACTGAAGCACCCTCCATATTCCCAGGCTGGGTATCACCCCTATCAGGTCACTGGACAGCCACTCCACAGCCCAGTGCTGCAGGGTGGGGAAGGTAACAGCATGATACACACAGTCTCAGCTACCGCACACTGCTGCAGCGACATTCCCCAGCTTTGGAGATGTCAGAGTTTGGAGTTTAAGTTATCAGGGGTGCAGAATTGGGGCTAACTGCTGTTCTAGTACCATTTTGTTCCATGAGAAAGCTGTACTGCATTGCAAAAGTGTCATTATCGTATAGCTGAGAGAAGATACAGAAGGGCCCAAACACTTCCTTCCAACAGTACTTACAGAGGGAATACTAAAGGAATTTAAAACATGAGAATACAGTACAGGACAGCAGCAATGGGTGAATTCTCAGGCTCTCAAGGATGTCTAATGGAACATGAAAAAATTACACATTCAAATAATATCAAGCATCTCACATGAGGTTCTACAGCAGTGCTCAACATGAACTTAACACTTTTTCTTCTGAGGTAATAAGAAATTTATTTCTTCACTGGAAACAGAGCCTGATCATTACCAAGTGTTTTGAAAACTCTATCTTAAAAAAAGATAAAAGAGACACAGTTCACATTGTGAAGAGAATGAGGTTTAAATGCACCAGAAGGTGTCAATGATTTCAAAATCCTTAAGACGGTAGGGCTAACATTCACTCAGATCTTTATTAATTTAAACCATGGTTATGTAAATCCTAGATTGCTTCTTAGCACACTTGCCTACAAATAAACTAGAGCACACTTCCACTTTAGTCACATAGGAGGCAAAGATAAAATATGCATCTTTTGGTATGACTAGCAACAAAGACAGTAAACACAGACAAAGGTTTCAGCTACTAGATCCACCATCTTATTTCAGTGGCTGAGCTATTACTAACCTTTAGTTAGACACCTCAATCATGGGAATAACTGGATTTGCTTTCTGTGAGCCAAATCTCATCTTGATAAATCTTTATGAAGATTTTCATAAATCTCAAAGAGGATAAATCAGACTATAAGTGGGATCTTTATGGATCCTTAGAAGAATTTTACATTGATCTACAGGTACCTATGCTGCACTATATGCTGCCAACATGTAGCTTAATACTTTCTTCATTTCAGGTTTTCTAAAGACACCAGGCTAAGTTCACTGCCAAGTCCCTCCACCAAGTAAAAAATTATGCCTTTGCACAGTTCACAAAATTCTGAGGGCTCATATCTAGTAGTAAAAAGAAGGAGATCCTTACAATAATTTGAGTAAGATGCTACATATTCTACTGGTGAGAGGTCCTATCATGTCTAACAGGCACTGGGCATGATAACGAAGTCTGTACAGCAGTATGGCAGGTGCCCTTCAGTCCCACTACTTCCAAATCTGCTTTTTTTTTAATCAAAGCTTTGCCACAGCTATCTTTTTCTCTACCTCATTTCAAAGAGGAGTGCACCTGCATGGCTGTTCTTGCATGTAGCTGTCTCTCAGAGGCACATTATGAGTGGCATAGCAAAATGGCCGTGACACTCATGCTGTTTGTGATAGTCCGACTTGAAGAAGAAGCATAAAATATGCTATACCATAATACAGGAAGAAAATATAAAAAGGAAAGACAGAGAAGGGGGGAATAGATTTCTCTATTTTCCCCCTCTCTTGTGCAGAGCACAGCAACAGCAAAGAATCACGCCCACGCTCGCTAGGGGCACAGAACTGTGTAACAACCCAAAAAGCTCCTGTTAGCACCATTTTTTCCGGTCCCGCTGCAAAGCATTACAGGAAAGCGGCAATCCTAGCATGGTTTCCATCACAACCATCTCATGGTCCCACAGTAAATTTAAATAACTGTGACCCTGAAAACTGTCACTATAGTTCTCAGAAAGACACTTACAACGCCAGTAATTCTCTGTTACCAATAGCAGAACTACTGTATTCTTCAGTACTGTTAAAACTTTGTTCCTGTTTTTTCATTTCTCAGCAAAGCAGAATTTAAAGGAAAGGCCAAATATTTACCTTCTAAATAGACTTAGTATGCAATAATCTTATCATAAGTTAAGATTTTACTTTTTTTTTTTAAACTAATATTTATAAATTTTCAAAATCCACCAAAATCCATCCACTTCTACCTCATACATTATTATCATATACAAATACACATTGTTATTTTAAGCTAATAAGCCCACCTGTTTGCTGCCAGAAAAAACACTGGTCTCCATTCATTTTCTAGTGCAGCCAGTGCTATGGGAAAATAAAGTCATGACTAAAGACAGGACTCTGTATCACATTCTATCATGCAAGAACATGCATTTTGTAGCATTCACTTTCAACCCTATTTTCACTACTGCCATGCGAAAAATCTTCCTACTCTTTGTGTAGATAAAAGCAGCTGGTAGAAGCAAACATGGGATCAGTACTTCTCAATTAACTTAACCATCCAGCTTTTGCTTATCAGGTGCAGCTACCTTCTCTGCCAAAGCCTCTGTGTATTGGGACATTCTCACAAAGGCCATACCAAGCCTCATTTGTAAAGCACTGTGACAGAAGAAAGAAAACCAGAACAACCCCTGGACGAATAGTAATGTCTATAAAAATGAAACTCTCCATAAATACTCATTTTTATTCTTTCTTGAGCAGATTTTCAACTTGACTGAAGATAAGCATTAGACAATTTATTAGGATGTCTGTGCATCACCAAAATGTTAAGTAGAAGACCTAAAACAGGATCTTGAACCCTTTAAGTTTAAGTTTTGTGATTATTAACTCCAGGACCTACCCCCAAACAAAAGAAACTCATTTTCCATGTTCAAGTCTAACTAGACTCTTCTAAAACCAAATGACTGCATGAGATTCCCATTCTCTCTGCAGAGTTTTCAACATTTCTATATAATTAGATCTGAAAATCAGCCCTGAACTGACACTGAGACCAGAGGTAAATCCAAATTCTATCAGCATCTAAATTCTACTTCATTAAGTTTCAATACCTCTGCAAATACAGAATGACTATATCAAAATATTTCTCCTTTTAAGCACCACATGGCATACACCAAGCCCCTAGAAATCTAGCCATGAGTTAATTTTCAATTTCAGAATACTATTTAAGGCTACATTATGGTGAAGAAAAGAAATGCTTCAAATAGACTAAAAAAGTACATCTGAAACTGGAACGCAAACCTCACCTCTAATACATATATTCAGGAAAGCACATTTGCATTAAATTATTTGACCCCATTATAGTCTCCGCATGCTTGTTCCACGATGCAACATTAAGACTATTCAATATTTATTCTCACTGCAGAGTAGGAGCACTGTTATACTTTCTAACCATTATTTTTATATTAAAATGTTAGGTTCCCAGAGAATTCTACAGAAGCACTGTCCCAGCCATCACAAACAACAAACAATTTTAATTAATTAAACTATGGCTTTAAAAATTTATTATGCAGCCACTAACAAATTCTCATTGCTAAGTGCTAGCATGCTATTCCAACTTTTTAGTCTGCAAAATTTCACATATTTATCTTCTTTTTTTTCCTAATTGTGTTACACTGTAAATAGGAATGGTTGACTCTCTCCTAAATCAGAAAGTTTCTACTTAGGAAACCAAGTAACTCTGTAGTGAGACATTCCAAATGGCAAATGACAGCTACATAAACACACATATGCCAAAGTAACATCAAATGGCCACTTGGAAATCTAAGATGTTCTTCTCTCATATGATTTTAAGTACCTTCTCATATTTAAGGAACTTCCTGTGTGGCATACTAACCAAATACACCCAACTCTGGTCTGAAAGAAATACTGCTAGTCATTCAATATGTAGAAGAGACACTCCTTATTTTTATCCTTAGCAGAAGATATCAAATATCTGTAGTGATAACTACGGAGAGGGTAAACTGAAAAGAAATAATACTAGGCATCTCATACTATCACACAATCAACAAACAGAAAAATACATAAAAGCACTTCTATAGCCAAATCTTACGAAGAACAAGCTATTAGAACTGCACTTAAAGTCATCTGCTGAACTAAATGACTGACATAAAACTCTGCCATAAATTAAACTGAAACATAACTTACTGGTAAGGTTCCTGGTAAAGAAGCATCAAAGAAAGATACCAAGGAGTTAGGAGGTGCTGCAAACTGGACTTGGGAACCAGAGAAAAGTTTTGAGTTGGAACTAATTTGCGCGTGAATTTCCAGACCCACAACTGGTACCCAGGAAGCAAGACTGAAAAAGGAAAAGGGAAACATAGTTGAAGTACAAAGGACATGCTAACATTCACAATCACCTGAAAGATACAAGAGTTAAAAAACTCTTCCTTTTTAACAAAAAAAAAAAAAAAAAAAAAGTGATTATAAAGAAAAACTGCAAATGGAGTTGTAAATCCATCTACAGTTTGATGGCAGAAGTTGTGCTACAGTACTGGAGACCAGAGACTAATCCACAATGTATACACAGGGAAAATATGTGACAAAGTGTCTTTGTTACATAGGAGAGAATGCTGTAAAGAAAACACAATGGTCTGAAACTTTTAGCTCTTCCTTACATGAGAAATCTTACAGAAATCAATGAGGCAACTTGCATGCTTGATGAACCCTAATTTAGTACTCCATGATAATCACAAAATCATCATAAATATCAATTACTTCTCATGTAGTTTGATAAATCTCCAACAGACAGGTGGCATAATAAATTATGTATTCTTTGTCAGCTAGTCACTTGCATGCTGGGAAAGGTGGCTCTCCAGAGCAATGTTAGTAGCATATTAGCATAAACATTAGTGATCTGATAATACAGAAATCATCATTTTAACTAGAGAGCTACTGCTCTCTGAAAATACTGAAGAGAATAAAGCTTCTCCATATAATCTGAAAAGTAATTGCAATTCTCGCATCCATAACCTTTATATGGACAAGAGAAAAGGGTCACCTTTATGGTATGAATTGCTTGACAGTTTCTGCAAGTAATTATCTGGCCTTGTACAAATGAAGTGGCACAAATAATATTTCAGTGATGAAATCAAATTTCTGTGACAGGATACTTCAGCAATATAAGTACCCAGATAGCTACAGCAGATAACTGAGCTATGGAAAAGCATTAAACAAATATATCAAGTATAGTGTTCCTTCCAGAGGTGAACATAATACACTGCCAAGACTTTAGTTCTGTGTCTGTCCTCCAATGGCTGAGGACATCCCTACAAACACCAAACTAGTGATGCAGATTTATACTGCTCCTTTACAAAGAAGAACATTACCATAAAAGAGTAAATTTTAGATGTTTAAATGAGTTTTTACACTTTTTATTAAAACAAAACCCCAAAGCTCTTTAGCTATGTTTCAGACTATGGATCCTAAGGATCCAATCCTGATTCCAGTCCTTTCAATTAAACAAACCATGTATTACCATATGTATTAATAATTTTGACACCTCACATTAATACAGTAATCTACAAATGCAGTCTTTTGCAGGACTGGGGACTAACTTTGCAAAGACAGTAAGAGGCTGCTTATCAATTCACTACAAAGCATACCGATGCTTAGACAAGACAAACGTGGACCAGACTGAAAAAAAAAAGAAATCTTTCAACTTGGAGTATCACTTTTCATTATCAAACGAAGTATCTATTTTTATGGCAGGGAAAAAAAACTTACAAGTGTAAAATGAAGTGGAAACTCAGTGTTTTTTCCCTGCAATAGGCCTGAAACAACTCTGACCAATGTAAAAAGCTCACACTTCTCTAAATAGTAAACTAAATCTGAAACAAGCATGATGTCAGTGTTATAGCACTTCATCAACGAGCAAAGCACTCAAGGTAGAAAAGCTATCAGCTCGTAAGTTCTTGCACAACCTTCTGTTTGCAGCATCTCTTTTTAGTGCTAGAGCAAGACAGTGGCTATTTAAACCACCTATTTAACATTTTGATTTCTGATCTTAGTTAAGAGTGACAATAAAACACAGCAGATTAATTTGTATTTAATTTTGCTTAGTACAACAGTTTGCAAATCTCATTATTTTCTCTAGTATTTTCAGTTACTCATAAAGGTATCTCAGGATTTATATCTTTTTTTTTTTTTTTTAATTTTGTAGGCCCATTCCTCCCATCCTTTCCTACATTCTTTAGAAATGCCTCCCCCTCACATCTTGGCTTTAAAAATTGCATCAAGTTTCACTTCATCAGTGTGCTGACTTACATTCACATACGAAGGTATGTGCCTCAAACAGTCCCCAAGTTCTACTTACAAGCCTGATGAGAAACCTAGAGTTTTGTGCCATGCTTGCTCAAAGTTTATTTTTATTTCTGTCTCCAAAGAATCAATCTAAAGAAGCAAACTTCTGCTGGTGTCTACATAACCTTAGTTAGGTGATCAATTGTGCAGGGAAACGTGAATCTTGACAAATGGAGAACATGAAAGCTCGGCACAGGCCATAACTCTTTTTCAGCTGCAGCGGGAATAAAGTGCTCAGTTCTGGGCAGCGTTGTCAAAGTTTCACATTTCTCCGCCAGATAAGAAAGCTTTCTCTAAACCAGAATTCCCCTTGAAAAATATATACGAGCATTTGTGCTGTCCTTGGTGCAAGTGCTGTTTATATTCTTTACACGTGAAGGCTAACGCTTCCTAAATTGCTTGCACCGCACGGGAATCTTATCAGAGACAGACGTGTCAAAGGCACACAGTCGCGCTGTGAATACAGTACTACTATTTTACCTCTTTCTGGTTTTTTTGGGGGGGGGCGGGGGATAACCGTGCGCTGAGAACGTGCTGCCGGCTATCGCCAGCCCCGCCCCCTCCAGGAGGCGGCACTTCAAACGGGCCCGGCCGCTCCCGCCCCGCGCCGTGCTTGTGACACCGCAACCGACCCCGCAGGCCCCAAACGGCTGCCGCCGCCCGGCTCCGCGCCGAGGGCGGGAACCTCCCCGCTGACGGCCGCTCTCCCCGCGCCGTCCCGGCATCGTACCCGCTCTCCCCCGCCGGCGCCGCCCCACCTCTCGCGTTACAGGCGACGGCCCGAGCAGGGGCGGGGAGGGCACCCGCGGCGCCGCGCCGCCACGCCCGGCGCCAGACCCGCTCGCACCCCCGCGCCGCCGCCGCCGCCGCCATTTTGCCTCTCTCTCGGCTGAGCCGCTCCCGGCTGAGTCCCTCCCGCAGCGCCCCCTGGGAAATGTAGTCCGGCGCGCGGGAGCGCTGCGCGGAGGCTCGGGAAGGAAAACTACAAGCCCCGTCAGACTAAGGGACGGCCGGGAGGGGGGGATTGTGTCTCTTCTTGGCTCCGCCCCCTCCGCGGCGCGAGCTGACCGTTGGTGGGGAGGGGCGGGGCGAGCCGCGTCGCGCCGGCTGATGGCGGCGGCGGGCGCGTGCGGTGATGCTCGGTTGTGGTGTAGCAGCCGCTGGCGAGGCGAACGGTGGATGAAGGGTGTTGCTGCTCCTCGGGGTAGAGGCGCAGAAGTCCCCGCCTTCTCCAGGGGCTGGGTGAACACCAGCTCTGCTCAGCCTGTGGTGAACGTGGGAGTTTTGTCCCCTGCCACTGCTGTGGAAAAGTCTTTCCTGCCCTTGCGGCTCTGTGTCATGGTGCCCCATCGCTGGGCGGGTGCAGGCCTGGCTCCTGGCACGCCGCTCCCTCACTTGGCCCCCTCTGGGAGAAGCGTTTCCCCTTGTACAGAAGGATGTGGCAGTGCAACGTGCAAAGCTGCTACACTGTGATTTGAAGGGATTTCAGGAGCCTGTGATGTTTGTTTCTGCAGGTTCTGTACCTAGCCTGGGAAAATTAACAGTCATCCTAGAAATGTTGGAGTGCGAGATGTTGATTTTTTGTCTCTATGTTAGCTGCTGTTTAAAACGCCTCAAGTACAAGTTCTTGAAGGGTTCTCTTGGTGTCACGCTGATACAAAACCAGCTTATATTTTGTAGATGGTGTTTTGCCAGTCTTGGGCATCTAAAATCACCTTTGTCTGATGTGTTTTCTGCTACTAATATAGTATTGTTCAGTTGCAGTCTTGGATCTTAAGTCTGTGTACATACAGCAGTGAGGTCTAATCTCTGCAGGGCCCGGAGGTGTTATTGCAGTACAAATACACAGTAATAAAGATCACTGTCCAGGGCATATGCAAACATCTCAGATCCTGTTTACGCAGCTACATTGCACAGACAATAGAATTAACAACCTTCTGTCCTAAACCACAGGCCTGTGGAGCTTAAGTGGGAATGTACATTAGCTGTTGCTTATGTCATCTTTGCTTTATGTCAGCTACTACTAATAGAAGCTAAGACTGATTTCTTCCAGCAGAGGACAGCGGTGCACATAAGCGCTGTCTTATAACCTTTATACCCTCATGTCTTCCCAAGCTTCAGTGTGGGATGCTGAGGGGTTCTGAATCATGTGGAAGGTAATTTACCCAGTTAAAAAAATGTTCTATTACCCTAGTTCCATAGTTTGAATTTTCTAACATATGTTTATGTTTTAAATGAGTTAAAGTAATGAGAGGTTCCTCTATAAGAAGAACCAGTTGAGAGATATTTGTAGCAGATACTGATCTACAGTTACTTGTACAATGCAATTTAGGGATTGCAGAATACCCCTTCCTGTACCTAAGAGGATGACCAGGACAAAATTTCTTTGTGATAAAGAAGCACTGGCTATAGGCCATCTGAGATGCTTTGGGAGAATGAAAGAACATCAGCGTGTCCTTTTTCCTCTCCTATCAGGGAGGTCTCAGACTAATCAGACACCGTAGTGAAAAGCCTATATAACAATCTTTAACCCAATGGAGCAGGTATATAATTTTCTGATAATTTTGATATGAGGAAAATCCTGCTGTCTTTTGGACTTAGGCCCATGCAATATATTGCTAAGAAGAATGCATTTCAGGTTGAAACTTTAGTATATTATTGTTATTCCTGCAACAAATTAATTCCTTTAACAATTGTCAACCATGAATGCTGGATTTAATTACTATTTGATACTTTGTAGGGATTGGCAGATCATATCAGCCCAGCCGTGAGGATGGCTTCTGAATATGACTCTAAAATGTTTGTACTGGTGTAAAAATGGTAAGTTTGGGATTGTCGTACTTTTTTCTAAGCCTATTATCCTGATGTAATAGAAGATTTCATAAATAATCACTAAGAAGTTAAAACCTTATGAATATTAAAATCATGTTACTTAAAGTCTTACTCCAGCTTGGTTGCACAGACTTCTGCCCTTTGGAGTAGAAGGCATAGAAGGGTTGAAAGCCCCTTTCTCTACCCCATGTTATTCCCTAGGAACTTTCACCTGTATGGGTGCTGTCTTACAGAAGAAGATTGAAAAATGACATTGCTTGTGATTTAAATTGTCTCCACACTATTTTAATACCCCTCCCAGAAAAAATCCCATTAAAAAGCCCTTTTTCTTTGCAGCTGTGTGCTGGTGAACAAGTAGCTAATAAATGAAAGCTTGCACATCCATATACAGGAAGCTGATCAATCACAGACAAGCAGGGAATAATTGCCTTTCGCAGCAGCTTACTTTGAGGTAGAAAAGGTTGCTTATTTGTTCCTTATGTATCCTGGGCAGCAGCATCCATTTTTCAGTGTGTTTATAGATCATGCTGTGGCTTGGAATAGCAAAATGTCTCCAGCACTGTATGAAGACTTCCACAATGGTAGTTCGGTACTAACTAAATATGTAGACTTCTGTCTTAGCAAGGGTGGACCCAGGGGACAGTTTGCTGTGAGTCTGAGTTTCTTATTACTATAGGAATTTAACCAATGCCTGAGAGGAAACTGGAATTTTGTAGAGGACAAAAGCCCAACAGCATATCATTTAAGCTATAAACATGCAGACTGTCACACTTACTTGAAAGAAGATCTCTCTAAATTTCAATTTATAGGGCTTGAGCTCTGAATTCTGCTTTCTTGCAAGCTATGTTTAGCATGCATACTTAGTCCTTTTGTGGACTGTGAGATCTCCTTTTGGTATAGCAGGGAATGGGGTATTCAGACCGGGGTGTTTGTTAGATATCTCTCAGGCTGCCTGCAGTGTCTTATTTCAGCATGTGAAGTAAGGAACAGGCAGGAACCTCTGTTAGATTTTGAAATGGAGGGTGTGGCTTTTGGAAGAGTAGATCTGTAGTCTATCAAATTATTATTGTTACTGTCCTCTAGGAAAGAGTAATGAAGAGGATTATTAAGTTTGGAAGCAAGCTGTGGTAAGGGATGTTTTCAAACTTCTAGGCCCCTAGCATCACCTGTGTACCATGAAAGCCTTCTTTCCTATACAAGTGTAAAGAGAGAAATACTCTTTTTTCTGCAGCTTTCAGCTAATAAGGGCAATGATTTTTTATCTCAGCCTGGACTATTGGTCCAACTCATCTAGCTACCGGCCATAGGAGATGGCAAATATATATATATA